>NC_135497.1:393548263-393570737 GCF_052857255.1 Amblyomma americanum | reverse complement strand
CACTTTCAAAGAACACTACAAAAAAGATTAAAATGCTTGCATGTACGCATAATATCAAGCTGGAAATAAGCAAGAAAAGCAGCTGAAAACACAGCGCGGTCTTCCAGCTATTTACACTCAGTCACAATGTCTGATGTTGCTACCTGAAGGTTCCAGTGAAGCGTATGTCCATTAGGCAGGCCACACACTATGTCACACTCCACACTTGAGAAATGACAAATAAACCTGTCTGCAATAGAATCTTGCCCTGCTATATAGGGGTATTGACTGTTTTCCAGCCTGCAAGTTAGGCAACCGTTTTCGTGAAGCATGTCAGTAATCATATTTCAATTCACCAGTCAAACACCCATTTTTGCAGTTACTTGCTCCTACAACAAGAACAATATGTCATGGCCATCGCGCCATTCCCCAGGATGTGTCACAACGCAAAGATGGCAAAAGGCACATTCTACAATTGCACTTAATGCATGCAGGGGCATGAGGAGCAGAACATTTATTAAGAACAAATAATTTGTGGGTTGGAGTCCCACAGTCCAAGACTCACTTGAACTTGGCCGCCAGCAGTGTTGTACTGACCGGTAGTTGCTGGTTTTTGGGGTTACGAGCTGGGCATCTCATCCTCCCACTGCTGAAGCCTTGGGTTTTCTATTCTGAGGATGTGTTCATTCTTTTGGCATGCCCAGACTATATAGTATAAATTGAGATATTCGTCGCAAAAGTTGGCTGTTATCCTCATGAATGGTTCGGTGGATTTTGTTGTCTGTTTGGGTGGGGTAAGGTGTCGACTTAACTGTTTAGGCAACTTTTTCATTCCTCAGTGTCTTGTGCCCTTATGGGCAGAGCCTTCTACTAAGCCTATGATGATGTAGTATTGCACAAAAATGTCTCCTGCGCGTAGCCGTTCATGAAATGCCGCAGAAGCGCGCACACACACTGAATAAACACTCGCTCTGAGGACACAACACAACACAAGGCTATGTAGCTCACTTACGATAACAGTGAATATGCTCGTTTTCTTCTGCTGCCGGGTCCGCGGGCTCTTCATAGAATTGCATGGCTGCAGCAACCCTGCCGTCCTGCGTTGAGGTGCGGTCTGTCGACCGTGCCGTAGCTGTGCACGAGGGCCTTTTCGGGACCCTCTTTGTTGAGGGTCTCAGACTGCGGCCGAACTCTTTACTGAGGTCGCCAGCTTGGTGGAGCAACTGGTCCCGCTCCGTGTACCCTTCTTCAGTGCCAGACCTGGTTTGAAACGAGCAGTCACTCTTTTTGCAGCTTGAGGCAATGAAAGCGGAAAAAATGTCAGTCATGAATTTGTAAACACTTACTGCTTCAGCACCTGCCGTTCGTTGTGCAGAAATTTCCTCAACATGAGCAGCAGTCGCTCCTTCACACTTCTTGTCCAAAAGTCTCGGCCAGTCGCAATGGTCACGTTTTCTGCAATGGTCCCCCATTGCGACTGGTCCGCAAACGGATTTAGGCTGACGACCTCGCGAAGAAGAGCGAGGTCGTCGCTGATGTGGTACCGTACCCACCACATTACTTCTCATGCTGCCACTGCTGCTGGCATCGTCCGGGATATCCATGTTGTGCTCGGGTGTGCACACTGCATGCGCCGCCATGCCTCCTTTCTCCGAGCTGGCTATCTTGGCTTGGCTTGGCTCGGCTGCGGCCATCTCGCAGCTCACCTCTAGGTAGTGTGCGGGCAAACGCTAGCTTCACGCAAACGCAAAAGCGATCCCGTAAAGTGTTGGGCCCGGTAAGTGCTAGCCGGGCCCGGTAAACGGTAACATAAACACGGTAACGATATGCTATAACTCTCTAGTAGCAGCGACATGTTCGCTTTGGCAATGCCCCGAGTACCGAAGCTGGTATCACACTTGACTGCGACAAACTTGCTTGCTCTCGGCGGTATCGTTGTGTGGTCGTCAGAGATGCATAGTGCTGCTCTGTGCGGCTCGATGTCTGTAGCAACGGCTCGCTGTGTCAAAAACGATACCAATTGCTCATGCAGGTTGACGACCGCGCCATACTCTTCAAGGAAGTCCATGCCGATAATCCGTTCTTTGGAACACTCTCGTAGCACGGCGAAGGAGCCAATGAAAGTTGAACCTCGGATCTTTATACGGCAGGTGCAGACGCCAACCGGCGTCAGCACATGGCAACCAGCTGTGCCTATCTGCGGCCCATGCCAAGGTGTTAGAACCTTTCTGAGGGTCGTGGCTAGGTGGCTGCTCATGACCGAAAAGTCGGCTCCGGTATCCACGAGTGCTGACACGTCATAGCCATCGGCGGCAACAAGAATTTCGGCGGCGGAAGCAATTCTTTGACAACTCGTCGGTGAGGTGCTTGGTGCCGTCGTCGATGGGGTCGTCGATGATGTCATCGGTGTGGTCGTCGACGCGGTCGTCGGTGGGGTCGGCGGTGGCATCGTCGTTGCGGTCGGCGGTGAGATTGTCTTTGAGGTCGGCGGCTGGGGTCGTCGGCGTTAGGGTCATCGCATACAACCGTCGGATGGAGGCTGTTCCCTCTCTGCTGCAGCGGCGGTCCTACACCCGGAGGCCGCCGTCTTCAGTTTTCCCGGCAGGGGGTACGTGCGTCTGAATTGGCCAGCGGATGATGCGTGACAGGGGACCCGTCTTGGAGACGGCGACCTAGACTGACGTCGTGGAGGCGGTGAGGGCAGCATATGATCGGCCACGTACTGCTCATTGTCTCGCGATCTCTCACCATAGCGTCGTCGAGGTGCGCTCGGTGGAAATCCTCTTAATCCCATCCGCCGGTATGGGCAGTTGCGGAGGGACATGACCAGGCTCCCCGCAGTGGTAGCATAGTGGCCGGTTGTTGGGTGTGCGCCACACGTCCGCTTTTCTAACAGGGCGCGGGTCACGCAGCTCGGCGGGGGGAAGGTATCCCTGCGTTGGTTCGGCAGCAGGGCGGAATGCCTGTGGCACTGGCGGTCTCCGCAGGGCTTCACTGCAGCTCATGATGTACGGCTCCGGCTGCGGTGTCCGTAGGGCTTCGCTGTAGCTCATTATGTACGGATCCGGCTGTGGTGCCGGTGGTGGCTGGACCACTCGCCGAATTCCGCCACGGACGGCATCGGCTACAGCTGCAACACTGGCAGGTGGAGCATCTAAGCGGAGGTTGCGCAGTTCTCGATCCACACTCCGCAAAGCTCTCGAAGCGCCTCGTCTCCGGCGACTGGCAGTGATGACAATAGTTGGTGGCCGCAACACTGCCCAGACGACCGTACTACGCACTGCGTTCCTGCAAGGAACGTTCCATGGCCGTGGCTTCTTTGGTGAAGTCAGCGACGGTTCTTGGAGGGTCGCGTATGAGGCCAGCGAAGAGCTGCTCCTTCACACCACGGATGAGGTGGCGCACCTTCGTAGCCTCGGGCATGGCAGGGTCAGCCCGACTGAAGAGACGCGCCATATCTTCGATAAACATGGTCACGCTTTCGTTCGACTGCTGTGACATGGAGTGAAGGGCGATTTCGGCGTTTTCCTTGCGTGCGTTGGTGCTGAAGGTAGCGAGCAACTCACGACGGAACGCTTCCCAGCTGGTAAAGGATGCCCCATGGTTCTCGAACCATGTCTTCGCCGAGTCTTGGAACGCGAAATACACGTTTAGTAGTTTTCGATCGTCGTCCCACTGGTTAGAAGTGGCCACACGGTCAAAGCCGGACAACCAGTCCTCGACATCCTCGCACCGATCGCCGTGGAAGGTTGGCGGCGAGCGAGGTGTGAGGACCACAACCGGTGGGACAGTGCCGGAAGGCTGACCTGTCTGACTGCCAGTAGTAGACGTCATGGTACGCACCGACCTCGTCAGTGGCTGACACTCAGGTTGCAGGCCTCGCAGGCGGCGGCGCGCTTTGTGGACGGGTGTTGTGTCCAAGCGGCGCTGATGATCGTCAGAATTGTCCTCGGGGTCAGCGTTCATGGGACGATATCCAGCGGCTCCACCAAAATGTCGCCGACAAACGTAGAGCTACACAAAAGGGGGCTTTTAATCCGAAGGCCACCAAGACCAGCAGCGCGCGTCTTCTTCTTCTTCTTCTTCTCCTCAAGTAATATGGCACATACCCACGTGGGGGGATTGGCCAAGGTATAGGGTAGAATGCCAATAAAGCATTTGCGCGGGGAAGGAAACGTCAGAAGACTGAATCAAGATAAAAAAAATTGGGAAAAATAAAATGAATTCAAGAGGTATGAGTCATCCGGAGTAGAATCAATCTAGCCTTTTTTGGACATGCGAAAGAATTTTGTGTATAGCTAACAGGATAATCGATTAGTTGCACTTATGTAATCGTGAAGGTAGCCGCATACACTGCTTAACGGGAATCCCTTGGCACTCGCACCGAACGATAGAAGAACTGTAAGAGACAGAGGCAGTCCTAGTCTCGAAAGAGGAACCTCCAGATATTGCTTTCTCTGAACCGCGAACCGCCGGCAAGAGAGGAGAAAATGATCGATTGATTCAACTTGCCCACATGATACACAAAGGTTTGTCGCAGCGAACCCGCACCTGCATAAGTACAAGTTTAAGTGAGGGATTCTACATCGCAGGAGCGTCATGGACACTTCACAAAGCGCGCGTCCGAGCGGGAACGTCGTCGTCTTCGCTTCCACACGAGCCCAGCCATGCCGTTCAACCGCATGGCGGCGCTCTCAGAATGTGAGCAGTGTGGCAATATTTAGAAATTTTTAAGGCGAAAGCCTGGCTAGGCCGGTTGCGAGACAAGTCGGCGGCGTGTGTTTGTGTACACGTAGATGATGCAGAAAATCCCAGCGATGGCAAGAAAATAGGGTGATGTGAACAAGCGGCAGTAGGACACACACAGCAAACCGAGTGGCACAAATTCAGACAATCATGTACATTTGGGCCGTTTATATGCCCCCACTGGCAGATCTCAATGTGGTGCCAGTATTCCGGACTACATTTGTACCAAAATTGTGACCAAGCGTTTATCGTACAGCGTTCCGGGTGGCGTCATACCATTTCTCTTTGCATGTAGCTTGCATGTGCTAGTCAAGTTAGAGGCTAGCTTGAGACAGGGATTCGAACTGATTACATATGCACCTTCATTTTTATTCAATCCCAGACTTTACCTCTTCCATTAAAGCATGGTTGAGGTGTCCACCAAGAAGTAAGACATTTGCTGCGCCATTCCCTTTCATAAAAATCCAATTTTCGCATTAAAATTGTGACACAACTGGTCGTTGTACACCATTGCACGAGGCGTCGTACGATTTCTCGTTCCTATAACATACGTTTCTTAGTCAGGTTGGAGGCTAGCTCGCGACAGGCATTTCGAACCGAGTGTCCGGCTGTTCCGATCTGACCTTTGTGGATTACACGTTTGTGGAATGAGCGTTCGGGGCCGCGCCTTCGTCTCATTTTTCCCTCAGTACGCAACCATAGCTTCCAGGTTCAACGCTCATGATGACACACTTATGCTTACACCTTGACAGCACGTAAGCAGCCTGAGGTGCCCTCTGAATTTTTTTAAAGGCAGCCCACAAAGCACATACAAAAACTCCGACAATGTTGGACTGTTTAAAAGCAAAAACAGCAATTTGTAAGCGAAGCGATAGTGCAGCAAGAGACAAGCAAGAAAAGATAACGTCAAAATGTACGTTAAAAACCATAATGAAGCGTTTCTTTAATAAGAAAATGAATTATATAGATAGTGACTAATGGAAGTGTTCATACATATCAATAAAAGGTTACAATGAAATGACACCTCAATAAAAACAGTTATATTGCGTACCACAATGAAAGTGGAATTTCGAACAATTTTAAAGTCATTGCGAGGCCTCATCGGTGAGGACTTCACTGGGTTTCGAAGCCATTAATCGATGAGGACTGTGTGGAATTAAAATTCAAACATTTTTGTGCAAGAAATTCTCTACTAGTTTAACAAATTCACCCAGTGTAGAACTGTATGTAATTGAATCTTCCAAGCTCTATTTTCTCTATTTGCAAGTGGCAAAAATGAGTGTTTAAGGCAATCACAATAAAGGCTTTTTAGAATAGCGTATGAGTGCTTACGTACGTTATACGCAAGCATTTAAGGGGAGCTTACAGTGGAAATCGCACAAGCACTTTATCGTATGCCAACCTGAACGCAACGATAGCGCATGCCACAGTGGCGCCATCTGGTGTTAAAATGTGAAAATATTTTGTGACATATTTTTCGCATTTAGCCAAGCTTATCCAAGCCGTGTCGCGTAGTTATCCAGTTCCATGGCCAGTTTAGTTGAGCCAGGCCCGAATTTTTTAGGTAACTGAACCGAGCAAGGTTTCTGATAACGTCACGTTGAGTTCTTTCGAGCCTTCGGGCCTACCGCCGAAACGACTGCATTTGGCAAGGCTACCTTGGCGTAAAATTCTAAATCAAGGCAATCCACAGTAGGCGGTGTATTGTTAGGGTTAAGAACTGCGGAACCGTTGCACCGAATCGAGAAAAGGGGCAAGTTTATCTCTCATTCGTTATGCTGTTGGCGAGGGGAGGCAAAGCGAACTTCGCGTGTACCATTTAAAGGCAATTAATATGCCTAAAAGCTCAATAACATTTACGAATTCCCTCCGATGCGGTTGACGTAAGCGCCGCCATCTTGATAATGCTATTTTTCCTAGCGTAAGCAAGAGCACGCACGCTAAATTCCCGAGACAGCGTACGTAACGCACACGTACGTTAAAATTCGATTTGGAATAGCGTTTGGCGCATGCGCAGTACGAAGGACGCTATTTTATAGCGTTCACTATTCCTTTGCTTATGTCTGCCTACGCTATACTAAAGGTCTCTAAGAGCACGAAACTTCATTTAAATTCAAAAAATGGTTATTGCATATGGGTCTTTTATGTGATGTATCTATTAAAATGGTGATGCAATAGTTGGTACAAAAATTTCAGGCGTGCTAGTACGGCTCCTTATCCAAGCTCAGCATACTTCCTTTCTTAAGTAGCTACGGAGAGTTGGTGAGTTGGTTCATATCTGTTAAATCTTTACTTGCCTGGATATTGTTCTGGTGCAATTTTAAGATATGCGAAAAATTTGCGTCCATAAAGAACTTCTAAACATTTTGACAGATTTGCAGTTGGGTTTGAAGGCTTATAAACCAAATTTATAACTTTAACCCAACGTTTCGGAGCCGATTCGGCTCCGAAACGTTGGGTTAAGTTAAAATTTTGGTTGGAGATGTGCAGTTTATTACAAAGAACTTCTCGTTAAAATCTCCATTATCCGCAATTTATGGGTGTGCTCCACACAGTTATCTATAGCTGTACTGCCATAACCTTATACGAAGCTGTCATGTAGCGACTGTACTGAAGTGCTGTTAAATTTGCTTTTCGTTCACTCTGCCAGCCTGAGGCTTGGCTGTTCATCAAGCGTAATAATTTCGCTTTAAAAATCGGATAAAACTCTCGGTCAATTCACTTTTAACCTTAAAATGGGACTCCTGTTATTAGCATTCGAAGACAATTTTCTTGAGCGGTAAGAAGGCTGTCGCAATTTATTCTTTATTCAGAGTCGCTCAAAACATTGTTTCTCGCTTATCTTTGCTTCCAGCTCTCGCTAATCTGTAGTCAAGTGCAATTGACGCTGGAACGCTTCTTGCACACCGCTGCTGCTGTGGCCGCCGAATTGTGCCGAAGCTAGTCATTCAATATCATTGGCGGTGTCTGAGCACTGGCTTTCAATTCACTGGCTGAAACATGGGTACTTGAGCTAAAAAAGGCAAGGAACAGCGAAAAGATACCGACGGGGGCAAACGCTAGTTTTTACGTCAACTGAGGTTATTAGACATGCACGTGAAAGATCCCTTCGGTACATTTTCTCTCTCCCTTGTCTATTTTAGCGCTACCAACCATTTATCAGCCAGTGAATCAAAAGCACCAACTGCGCCAGCCTTGTAACGTTACAGAAAACAAGTCATCGATCACATGAGCTTCACCTTAAATGTAACCGATTTCAGTGGTCATTTACAGGCCATAAAAAGTAACCGAACATTTACACAGGAGCATCTGTTCACTTTTACGTTATTTTTCATGAATCATTAATCAGCAGAGCCTATATATAGAGAGACGAGAGAGAGCTTGCGCGGCTCGGCTTGACCTACTAGGTGTTTCAGGCAACGCTAAGTAATCTTCAAAAAAAGGTCTTTTGTGGGTAAAAATATGGCTTTTTTCGGCATACTAATACCAGTGTTGGTGGACACTGGAAAGCCGGTGAATCGTGTAGAGAGCTGGTTAACTAATCTTTAATAACTAACTTTTTAGCTATCACAGCTAGACAACTAGTTTCAATTATATATAGCCGGTCGTTAGTAATAGCCATAGGAGTTTTTAGAATTTCGAAAACGCGATTACCCTCGGCGCTTTAGCTCGACGAAATATGGCTACATCGTGCCGAAATACATGCGCTTTCGAAAAGCATGCATGCTAACCAATCTTTTCAGAACACGCAACTAGTAAAAAGCCAAATTTTGTCGAGCCATAGAGCCAAGGGTAATAGAGTTTTCGAATTTCTAAAACTGATATTGCTATTACTAACGAGCGGCTACAAATCTCTAATCGCAGCAAAGCCCCCAACTCTACTAGTTAAAATGTTATTAAATCAGCTTACTAAGACGATTCACTGGTGTTCTGGTGTCCGCCAACACTGGTAATAATACTATGCTGAAAAAGCCACACTGGTAATTTCAGCGGCACTTGTTTTTTGGAGTTTTCTTCGGGATTTTTTGCCGGTTTGCTTGTGAAGACCTCAGTAGCGACACTGAAGAGTATCTCGCTGTATGCGCCGGAGGGAAGCTTGAACGTACGAAGACCTTGCGCACCACGTCGAATTTGCACAAAGCGCCGCTCTTCGCTGTCGACCGCGCTCTGAGGGGACTATGTCCAGGCTCATTGAAAGTGGCTTCACGGCCACAGCTACACAGTTAAAGCAAACATCAAGAGCCGCTCGACCCGCAGTCCCTGAAAGTCAAACAGCCAAGGCACATCTATGACCAGCAATAACGCATTGCTGGGCGCGAACATATGCAATCCTTCTCAGCCGTGCCACAACAGCCCAACGGGTATCCCTGCACTGTAGAAAAAAAAATGTAAAATCAGACCAAAAGACCTACATTTGTTGTCTGCTTCATGAATGTCCTGCTAGTTTCCTCTAGTAACGAACTTATTCCACGCAATACACAGACGTCTGCCATCCACAAGAAACGGCGCCTCCCGCAGCAGTGGAAAAACGCCAACGCTTTTTTTAATCGATTAAAACTACGGCTTCTCGCTATTTGGTCAAGCGGCAAGCACAGCTACCGATATAGTGAGAAGCGTTCAGGGCAAGTTCCCCTGCACGTATCACCGCTCAAAGCGGAGTACGAGCATGAGCTGGGGATAATAGGGGCTTGGAGACGAGGGGGAAGGGGGGGGGGGGGGGGGGGGCAAAGAACAAGCAACAGCTGGTCTAAGGGGTCACTGTGCTGTGCACATCGAGCGCAAGTGATTTTTACGGAGGAGCAGCCACCGGCAACTACTCTAATTGTAAACGTATGTCGTCCTACTAATTGCTTAGCGTAATGACATAGCAGTTTTCAGTGCACATACAGCCATAACAGCCACACTGCCTAAAAAATGTTACCTACTCCTGTGACGAGGACTACGCTAGCTCCTCACCTAGGCAATTCAACCCAGTTATAGGCGGCGCCTGAAGCGCTGTTAAGTCGATGCTGAACGTGTGTTCACGCACTGAATGAAGCAATAAAGTCCTAAATGCCTTACCCTAAGACCATTTCGAGCTTTGCAAAAATTACCACTTATGCATAGCCAAAACATAGTTCAGAAACCGCCATAAAGAAAACACACTTTAACAGCGGTCAGAAAATTCTTATCGTTTCTCCTAAGCTATCAATTGCAAATTTTAAACCGTGGTTTGATACCACGTCCTCTTTGTTTACTTCCCTTTCTTACAAAGGACGAGCCGGCACTAAAAGCTGTGCGCATGTAGCTGAGTTAGAGCACTCGGCCACGCAGCGACTTGAGTGTCACGTGCAATAGCATTGGCTTATTTTTCTATTTTCTTTCATTCATGCAATACTGCCAGATTTGGTAGGCCCAAACAGGAGGAGAAATATGACATAAATGAATGCGAACTCAGTATTTAGGCCATCAATTAAAAAGAGAAACTAAGGGCCGCTCATGCATGGATTCTAGCACAAAAGAGGAAATTGAGCACAGCAAAACTATTTATGGACCACAGCAAAAACAAACAAAGAACAATAGGTAATCGAGCACAGCAAATTGGACAACACAGCAAAAACAAAAGAAGCACAATAGGTAAATAAGCACAGCAACTAGGTAATTCAACACAGCAAAAGCAAACAAACAACAATAGGCAATTTAGCACAGGAAAAAGATAATTCAACACAGAAAATAGTTAATTGCATACATAAAAAACAAACAAAGCACAATAGGTAATCGAGCGAAGCAAACACAAAAAGAAAAATACCAAATACACTGCAAAACAAGCAAGCGCCAAAGGAGATTAATTACACCATCATGCAGAAATAAACACAAGGCTAATAACAGAACAGAAACAATAAATAAAAAGAAAACATGGAAAGCACAAAGAAGGCAAGAGGAGCAGGGAAAGTCAATTCTTTTTTGAAGTCTTCGACTTCTCAGGCCTGATGGCGTTCGCGCTGACCCACGGGTGCTCCAGCACCTCATCTAGCGACATTCGCTTATCCGCTTCAAGCTGCAGCAGCTGCGCAAGAAAAAAAAAATTGCAGTCGTTGGCATATTTATAACTTAAAATCTTCCTCTCTGTACCTACCTCCCTTACCCTACCCTGTTCTACTATCTAGCTCCCTGAATCTGTTTGTCTATCATCTATATCCATACACTATATATATATATATATATATATATATATATATATATATATATATATATATATATATTCTGTCGAATCCTTGACTACTATATATATATATATATATATATATATATATATATATTATCCGTCTGCCTGCCTGCCTGTCTGTGTGTCTGTGTCTTGGACCTTAAGGGTAACGGAGTGGATTCCAAGAGATGGCAAGCGTAGCAGGGGGCGGCAGAAAGTTGGGTGGCCGGATGATTTTAAGTTTGGGGGATACGTTGGGCGTTGCTGCCAAAAGACAGGGTTAACTGGAGAGACAGGGCAGAGGCCTGCCCTGCAGTGGGTGTAGTCAGGCTGACGATGATTACGAAGATGATATATATATATATATATATATATATATATATATATATATATATATATATATATATATATATATATATATATTCAAAGTTGAAAACGCTTCATTTAGCCATAGATTTATTTTGAGTCGACGTTTCGGACAGAGCCTGTCCTTTCTCAAGACTGAGGTTACAGGGGTCTTCTTCATATATATATATATATATATATATATATATATATATATATATATATATATATATATATATATATATATATATATATATATATATATATATATATATATATATATATATATATATATATATATATATATATATATATATACCAAAAGTGATTTCTGGCAGCTGATTTGGTCAATATAATATAAAATCGCCAAAAATTGAAGAAACATAACAGAATTTAATTCACGACGTTTCGGCTGGTCCTCCAGCCGAAACGTCGTGAATTAAATCCTGTTATGTTTCTTCAATTTTTGGTGATTATATATATATATATATATATATATATATATATATATATATATATATATATATATATATATATATATATATATATATATATATATATATATATATATATATATATATGTCTACATCTGTCTGTACATAACTCGATATCTATCCAGCTTAGTGTATTAAAAAAGAGTATCTCTCTAACGCATAACCGCGGATGTAGCGGATATTGCGAAATTCGCTCTTTCTGAACAGGAGCAATTTACTAGGTACCAGTCTCTTGCACTACAATAGTGCTAACTCGGCCGACGAAAGGTGCTACATAAGTATGGAGGGAGCAAACTGGGTGATTCAAATTATTCAACACAGAATTTCTTTGACAAGCCTTGATACGACGGTGTAGTCCGTGACTTTAAATTAGCGCTCAAGGTGGACATTATTTGCACGACAGAGAGCAATAAAAAGAATAAACAAATTTAATAATCAACTCTAATTTTTTTTGTGCGCTAAGACTTGGCGGGTCATAGCGAAAAAGCCGTGATGAAAAATTCTGCCTCGGAGACTCTCAGCTAAGCTATAGGGTAAGCTCTGAGTAGCGTCGCGCCAGCTGCAGCCTCAGCGAAGAGACAGTGTGAAGTGGAAGAGCGAGAAGCGCGGTTGCGTGCGCGTGCCAGGAAAAGGAAAAAGAGAGGCGAAGGATGAAATCGCCGAAAGAACATGCACTGCAGCAAACGGTAAACCATGGACGAAGTCCGTCCTTCGACAGATTCCGAGGCCAAAAGCCGCGCACGGCGAGCTGAACAGCAATGCAAAATGAAGGGAGCGCCAACGTAAGTTAACCGACCCAGTGGATGCAGCGAGGCGGCAAGCCGAAGAAGAGCGGCCAACACCGTATGACCTTGCTAAACGGGATGCGGAAACAGATCAGGAGCAAGAAATGCGGTGGCGTACACATGCAGGAGCCTGACTGGAAAGGTGAGGAACCACTGAAAGGACTACTGGGCGTAACCCGAATGATCAAGCTAAGATAAGCTAAACAAAGAGAACCCAAGCTAAACAAGGGCAAACGTGCTAGCACAGCAAAGTGGCATTTAGCTGAACCAGGTAATTCCATAGAAATTATTAGTTTTAGGGCGCAACATTATTTGTGACACTGAAGACCTCGAACTTCGAAGGCTACGCAAGTTCATAATATTTCTCATCTACATCGTTGTTCGAAACATCGAATGGGGAAAATATGCTTTCGATAGCTCACTAAGTTGCCTTTGCCGCATTGCACATTTGTTTGCCTGTGCGTAGTATCGTCAAGAGAATAACATTAATTTTTTTTTTTACTTCACAAAAGACGCAAACTGCGTCGGCATTTGGTTCAGCGACGGCATTTTACCAGTGTGCAACGTGAGGAAGCATACTTGTGGAGTTTTCACGGTTTTTTTTTCCCCCACGTTCTATACCGCGCACCGCAATGCCTTTCCTGAAGTTTTAAAATCGGGGCTCGCCTTCGATTTCCACGGAATTGAACATGGAAATTAAATGGGATACCTTTGACTCCAGGATAAGAAAGCTGATGAGGTAATTTTAATCATTAATAGTCTTTTCACTGCCCACTATAACCTAACTGTATAATGTCCGCCCTGCCGTACAAACAACCTGCAAAGACTGCACTGCCGTGGCTTTCACGGCCTTTAAAAGTAAACGATGTACTCAACAATTTCAAACACCCGGTAGACCTGCAGGAGAGAAAGTACACCAAATGCATCATATGCTTCGCTGAGAAGCATGCATGCAGCCTGTAGCCACCAATTATGCACCACTTGATGCAATCTGTGCTGCTCACCTTACGGATTAGGCCACGAGCAGCGGCGCACACATGTCGGGGGAACGTTATGTTGGCTTTCTTTATCAGGGCTCGCGTCTTCGCAACTGACTCCGTCTCAAACGGAGGACACCCGACTAGGAGCTCGTACGCCAAAACTCCTAGACACCAGTGATCCACTTTCATGTCGTACGATCCGCCTGCGAGAATTTCTGGGGCCAAATAGTCCAGCGTTCCGCAGAAGGTTTTCCTCCTGCAGGCAACATTGCTGGGTCAGGCATGTGAACCATTGCATCGCGCACCAAGAGACAGTCACCTGCTGGCTATTGCTAGCCACGTGCCTCAACAAAAAACCGGTTAGCTACTGCTATGACATCGTTTTGCAGCCTCTTTGCTGTCACTGATTATCGATACAAGACTGAAGGCAGCTAAAGCCCTCTCTGGTTTCTCGTTCCGTCATCGTGAGTCGTGACGCTACAGCAGACGTGGCTACAGCATGAAATAACTGCACATGGGCAAACCCAATGAAAAAGTGCTAATGAGAAGCTATTAATCGATGCTGGCACTTTGTTATGAAAAAAATATTTGCATTTTCCAAACCCTTTGTGCACCAAAGTTTCATTTCTTTCGTGACCTAAATAACTGGATTTGTAGTCTGCCCCCACAAAGCAGCTGCCTGCAAAGCGTTAGTCAGATGTTTAGGGGAAACCCGAAAGATGGAATTATTGATCAATTCAATTTCGAGTTATTGATCAATTCGCTCTCGCCCTACCATGTGCTAGCCGCCCCGGTTAGCTCAGTTGGTAAAGTGACTGCCTCCGTGAAGCGGTGGTCCCGAGTTGGAACCCCGGACCAGAACCAATTTTTCTTTAACTACGAAGCTTCTGTGGAAGCTATTTAGGTTGCCTCTGTAGCCGTATGGCTGCGCTTGGGTGGATGCCATTGAGTAATATGCTTCCTTATCTCAGCACAGCATGCCACGCGAACCTAACCAAAAGACACCGTCAACACACCAGTCGTGTGCACGGGCACACGACTGGTAGTGCAGAAAAAGCTCGCCGGTGTGCCTACCTCGTGGAAGCACCCTGAGCTGCCCATCCAAAATCGGCGACCTTGAGTTCCTCATTAATGCCGAGCAGAAGGTTCTCCGGTTTGATGTCCCGGTGGATAACTCCAAGGCCATGGCAGTACTTGAGGGCTTTGCACATCTGGTCGATGAACTGCGATGGAGGTGCCTTGTAAGCAACGCAAACCGAGAGATTCTCAGCGCGGCGGTGCAGCTGTTCTAGAAAAATCTCAAAAGAATGTACGCCATCACTTGAAACATGCAGCGCTGCAGTGTTAAGACATCAGTTCCTGACAGGGCTACTGAAAATTTGACATGACTTTTAACTGCCCTTCTGTGCTTTACCGGCAACAGTACGGTCACGAAGCCATGTCACCGAAAAATGGAGCTCATGCCTGACAGCGACCGGTGGGTATAAGCTAAAGCCGCTTTCTCTGCTTAATTCTTGAGCTCGAGGAGTGTTTGGAGTGTTGCTCGTGCAGCACACAATAAATGTTTTTTTGCGCCTAGCACATCCTCGGTGGCTTGCAAGAAAGTATGCTAATTGCACCTTAAAAATGCGCAAACAAACGACTATCCCAGGCACCAAGGGTATGAAGCATTCCATCGTTCGCCTCAGTGCATGGAAAGAAGGACCCGCAATCGAATTCTGCCCCGTTTGAGCACATAATTAAAAGGTTCTTCAGAGTACACCGTCAATAAAAAAGACAGCTGCCTCGTTAGCGCCACTTATTTTTCTGCGATACACATCCCTCCCCGGCAGCATCCCCAATTTCTGCTCTCGCTTTCTTCCGTTCGCACTTTTGCTCTTATTCATTCTGTAGTATTTGGCTCCAGACGGTATGCATTTCTCACACTGCCTTCCGAGCCATTTCTTGCAGCAAATCTGGTTCATTCTTGGCCACTTGCTCATGCGCTTCTCTTGCATGTCTTGCACTATTGTCAGTGAGTTTTGGCCGCTGCATCGGATATTTGACGTAATCTTTGCAAATCTTCGGTGCAGCATGTTTAAGAACACGATATCTACTATACCAGTGCATGCACCATTCCCAGTCAGTAATTCCCCTGAGACTTCAAACTGTCGCGTCAACATCACATGTGCAGCCCGATCGAACGCTGCACTATTCCTACTTCTGATCCCCGTCGAGTTCCAATTTCCGCGATCCGACTGCATACACTTCTTGTCTTGTCTTGTGCTTGCATTATTTAACGCAAGCTCTCTTCGGAAACACCGGCAGAGCACGTGTGACTTATCGCAGGGTCAAATGCTATCCCCTCTAAGAATTATATATTCGAATCTGACCGCATGTCTATGAACGCACAACCGTTTATTAAACGAGACATGAAGTTGAACAACCTCAGAAGCTTCGAAGACATCCAAGCGACAATAACTCACGCCGAATGGCTGTCGGTATATCTGTGCGCTGAAAGTTATAAAACGAAACTCCCGGACCTTCAGTCGCCCTTCAGGGAAAAAAAGTAACGCCAATAGCTATGCTACACTATTAAGGGGCCACGCCACTTCCAAGGCCACCTGGGTCTTAAAATCGCAGTTCGCACAGCCTCGAAAGCTCTCTCTCTCTCTCTCTCTCTGGCTGATACGGTCACTATGGCCCACTGGGAAAAAGCACTGCCACATAGTGGCGGCGCAGGACGAGTTACGGGCACGCTTGCGTAACCCTTTCTTCACCGGTATCTCTATCCGTGTACGTAACTCCTTGTAATTTGTCGGTGTCGGCTACTTCTAGGCGTAACGGGCCAAGAATCACTGGATCTTTCGTCTGCACGCCTGTATGACGAGCTTCGGGGCGGCTCGAACCAGCAACGCAAAATGAAAGTACAAAATCATTTTTAAAACAGAAGTTTCCTTTTTTACGGTAGCTCTGACATGGCTCTGGTAAGTATGTGCGCTTTATTCGCATGTTTATTTAATTTGATATTTTGAATCTCATCAGGGATTGTAACAGGAAGTGCTTTGAATGGTACATACATATAAGCTTAAAGTACATAACGGGACATGGTACAGAACGGTGCATACATATATGCAAGCTGTACATAGAAACTTGACAACAGTTGTAGAATTGGGGTATGTTACATAAATTGATTCGGATATTATACAAGCTAAACTACTAAAGCAAAGAGCATACAATAATAAGAGTTACAATTACAGAATAAGTTACAATATTCAGTTACAGTGTCAGTATTGAGGTACTAAGTACCAGTCAAGCCACAAATAAGGTTACAAAAACACCAAAGAAAAAAATAGACTACAATTAATGCAGAAATATCAATCTAGGCACAAGCATGACAGCGAAAACAGCAATGTAACAAGATATCATGAAAAAAAAATAGTTACTGCTATCGATATAGTCATCTACAATCAGAGCCCTAAACGTATCGAAGGATGAACTGTTAGTAATACCTGTGTTCAGATCGTTCCCTCAAGTGTCGCTGATGTACAGAACGAGTATTTTGAAAAAGTCGGTATGGAATTGAAATTCGTTTAATATGTTTATGTGATTACATTGGGTTAATCTATTTGAAGACCTCGATCTGTATTTTATAATGGACAGTTTTAATAGATTGTGTGTAAGCTGATATATGATTTTACGCAATTGCAAGATCGGGTCCGTGTTCCAGGTTAGGAGTTCAGCACTTTAGAATATATATAAAACTTTTTTATTTATTTATTCAAATACCCTATAGGCCCGAGCGGGCATTAAATGAAGTGGGGGAGGAGAATTCACAGTAAAAACTAAGCAACAAAAAATGCGGTAAGTACAAAATTTGTTGGCCGGGAACACCATTTTGAAAAACATCAAACACTCAGAATATAACAACACAACGCAATAAACAATCAAGTTTTCTTTGAAAGCAGTGGTTCAACAAAAATGCAAAAACAAAGAATGGAACAATGAAGGTTACAGCTCGAAGTGTTGTTTTAGGGCGGTTACAAACGATTCGTAATCATTCGCAGATGCAATGGTGCCAGGGGGTCGATTCCATTGACGGATGGCGAGGAGGAGATGCAAATGAAAGAAGAGATAAGTTCTTGCAAAGATGGCTTAGACTTTCAGTTGGTGATCAATGCGTGGGGATATCCGATGAGCCGGCTTGATTAGGTACAAAGCAAAGGAAGACTGACTGTGATATAATTTGTAGAAAAATGCCAGTGTGCAAAGCATTCTCCGTTTTTTGAGAAGAGGTAAATTGAGAGATTTTTCTATTTCAGTTACACTCGCTGATGGCGAGTATTTCTCAGATGCAATGTAAGAACCGGGCGGCTTTATTTTGCAGAGACTCCAATTTTGTTACTAGGACCTGTAATCTGCCTGTATATCAAGCAATCGTCTGCAAATAATATGACTGTGAAATTTGGGTTATTATGTCATTAATTTAAACTAAGAACAAGATAGGCCTGAGTACACACCCTTGCGGTACTCCAGACTTAACGGGGGAGAGCGAAGATGAATGCCCATTATTAAAGACTGCTTCGTATCGTCCGGCCAAATCATTGGTGATCCAAGAAATAACCTTAGAATTTATGTTCAGATTCTCAAGTTTTTTTTTTGTTTATTAGGCGTATGTGTGGGACTTTACCGAATCATTTGGCGAAATCTACAAACACGGAGTCTATTCTAGAGTGAGCGTGAACAGCGTGATGAAGGTCAGTGATCAATTCAAACGCCTGTGTTTCGGAAGATCGACCGCGTAAGAAGCCGTGCTTATTGGCAAAAAGAAGTTATTCACCAGATCACCAGGATTCGGCAACGAGCAAAGTAAAATCAAAGTACACATATATTGGTTTACATTCTTTTTCTGGCTGCCCCACCATACTTTTTGTACTGATGGGCGACTTCAATGCGAAGGTAGGCAAGAAGCAGGCTGGCGACTAGGCGGTAGGTGACTATGGGATAGGTTCCAGGAATAGCAAGGGAGAGTTATTAGTCAAGTTCGCACACAGGGGGAAATAATTTACGGATCATGATTACCTTCTTCCGCAAACGAGAGAACAGGAAGTGGACTGGGAACAGCCCCAATGGTGAGACTAAAAATAAAATCGACTTTACTCTATGCACTCAACCTGGCATCGTTCAGGATGTGGACGCCCTCGGAAATGTGCTCTGTAGCGACCACAGAATGGTAAGGTCTCAAATTAGTTTAGACATGAAGAGGGAATGGAAGAAGCTCGTGAAGAGGAAGTCCATTAACGAGTTAGCGGTAAGAGAGAAAATAGAGGAATTCAGGATATCGCTGCATAGCAGACATTAAGCTTTAACTGAGGAATACGATCTTAATGTTCAAACAATGAACGATGATCTGACAGCTTTCATTACGAAGTCCGCAGTAGAAGTAGGCGGTTTGACGGATCGACACGATACAGGCAAGCTATCTCAGGAGACGAAAGATCTTATTAAGAAAGGCCAAAGTATGATGACGTCTTACCCTTCCGACACAATAGAACTAACGGAGCTATCGAAGTTAATAAATAAGCGCAAGGTAGCCGACATAAGGAAGTGAAATATGGAGAGAATCGAACATGCTGTTAGGAACGGAGGTAGCCTAAACGTGGTGAAGAGGAAACAAGGAATAGGTAAAAACCAGATGTATGTGTTAAGAGAAAGGAGGGCAATGTCCTTAGCAATATGTATAAGATAGTTAAAGTAGCCGAAGACTTCTACACAAATCTATAAAGTGGCCTGTGTAATCAGAACGTTAATGATATGGACAATATAGCGCAGAGCAATGCATCAACCCGCCAGTAACTAAAGAGGAAGTAATGAAAGCCTTAGGAGCAATGGAAAAGGGAAAAGCAGCTGGTGAGGAACAGGTAACAGCAGATCTCTTGAAGGACGGAAGATCGTGCTAGAAAAACTAGCCACCCTGTATACGCAATGCCTTATGACCAAGCTTGGAAGAGCGCAAGCATTATCCTAATTCATAAGAAAAGAGACGCCAAGGACTTGAAAAATTACAGACCGATCAGCTTACTATACGTTGCCTACAAGGTATTTACTAAGGTAATCGCTGATAGAGCCTGGGAAACCTTAGACTTTAATCAACCAAATGATCAGGCAGGCTTTCGTAAAGGATATTCCACGCTACATCATATTCACACTATCAATCCGGTGATAGAGAAACGCGCAGAATATAACCAGCCACTATATATAGCCTTTATTGATTATGAGAAAGCATTCGACTCATTGGAAACCTCAGCAGACATACAAGCATTGCAAAATCAGGGTGTAGATGAACCTTATGTCACAATACTGGAAGATATACCAGGTGTCCCAGCTATAAGTAACCAAGCTTTTAAAAAACACGGAATGTCATCTCGCCGTGAGACCGACTGAGGGTTGTTTAGAGTCGCGCTACCTAGTCAGCAGTATTTTCTTCGTTCTTCAAAGTTATTTAAGTAGTTGAGACTAATTAGCCGACATTTTAACTATTGAATTGAGTAACAAAGTGTCAATGTAAAAGTTGTAGACGCTAGCAGCGCTGTTTCCATCAAGGTACGATTTACATAGCTTTACTTATTGGCCTTAAAACAAAGCTATCACGGGACCAGCTGCTGGGTCACAACTCTACCCCAATGTACACGCAAGTGGTCATCGGGGAGAGCACTTCACTACAAATGAATTTTGTTCGCTAAGACGCGCCTTGGGATGTTTAAATGGCACCATTTATACGTATAGATGCTTTTTTTTATTGTGTGATCTATAGGTTTAAGGCCGAAAAAAAAAACTACTTTACGTTAACGGTATCTTGGTGTAAACGTTGCAGTCAAATGTTTTTCAAAGTGATCTACAATTTTTCCATCGACACTTTGTTCCCAGGGTAATAATTAAAACGTTAGCTAATTAGGCTTAACAGATTAGTTAACTTTGAAGAACGAAAAATATTGCGGACTAGGTCACGCGCCTCTAAACAACCCTCAGTTGGTCTCACGCGGTTAGGACATTCCGTGTTTTTAAAAGCTCGGTTACTTTTAGCTGGGACACCTGGTATATAGCAACTGCACCAGCTGCCATAGTCCTTCATAAAGTCAGCAATAAAATTCCAATAAGGAAGGGCGTCAGGCAAGGCGACACGATCTCGCCAATGCTATTCACCGCCTCTTTAAAGGAGGTGCTCCGAAGACTGGATTGGGAACAGTTAGGGATAAGAGTTAATGGAGAATACCTAAATAATATGCGATTCCCTGATGGCATTGCCTTGCTGAGTCATTTAGGAGGTGAACTGAAAATCATGATGAATGAGTTAGGCAAGCAGAGCAGAACGGTAGATATAAAGATTAAGATGCAGAAAACGAAATTAATGTTCAGCAGTCAAGCAGGGGAACAGCAGTTCACAAGTGGTAGCGAGGTGCTGGAAGTAGCAACAGAATATTTCTGCTTAGGGCAGGTTGTGACCGCTGATCCGGATCATGAGAGGAAAATAACTAGAAGAATAAGAATGAAGTGGAGCGCATATGGCAGGCTCTCTCGGATCATGAATGGCAGTTTACCAATGTCCCTCAAGATGAAAGTATACCACAGCTGTATCTTGCCGGTACTCACCTACGGAGCAGAAACGTGGAGGCTAACGAAAAGGGTTCGGCTTAAGTTAATTAAGGACAATGCAGCGAGCCATGGAAAGAAAAATGATAGGAAGCAGGCAGAGTAGGTGAGGGAACAAACGCGGGTTAATGACATCCTAGTAGCAAATCAAGGGGAAGAAATGGGCTTAGGCAGGGCATGTGATGCGAAGGCAAGAAAACCGCTGGTCATTAAGGATAAAGATGTGGATTCCAAGAGAAGGCCAGCGTAGCAGGGGGCGGCAGAAGGTTATGTGGGCGGATGAGATTAAGAAGTTTGCAGGCATAGGGTGGGCGCAGCTGGCAAAAGACAGGGTTAATTGGAGAGATATGGGAGAGGTCTGTGCCCTGCAGTGGGTACAGTCAGGATGATGATGATGATGATGATGATGATGGTGATGTATCCCATGATGGCCGATGAGATTATGTGCTCTAGCGATTTGCAGCTGATTTCGGTTAACGAAATGGGTCTGTTTTTGATGGTTTAGAAGCCTGGCCAGATTTAAAAACGAGAATGACACGTGCCATTTTCCAGTCGTTTGGAACACAGCCCGTATCAATGGATTTCTGAAAAATAGAAGCTAAAATGGGGCACATTGCTGGTTTTGCTATATTGAGTAATTTAGAACATATCCAATCGAGGCCGGGTGCAGAATTAGAGGGAAGATGGTCTATGGAAGAGGATACACCCTCTGACGGGACAGTTATGTCGGGTATAGTTGAATGAAGCTTTGGAAATCGCAGGTCAGTATGCAAAGGGCTCTCATCAGTGAACACTGAGCAAAAAAAAATTGGTTAAATTCCTCTGGTACCTCAGGGGAGGTAGCAGAGGTAGTAAAGAAGGCTTGCCTTTTTTAGTTATTTACGCTGAGGAGTTGGAACTGGAATTTGGATTAATAACTCACCAAATTTTTTTAGGATTGTTCTTTAACAGATGTGAAGGGTCATTGTTATAAAACTCGTCTTTAGCGGCTTCAATTTCAGTTTTGCACAGTTGCGAATGTGTTCGGCATTGATTCCAATCGCGTTCACATCCTGACACTTTATATTTCGCGTACAACCTCTTCTTTTCGTTTATGCATCATTTGACGCTCCTTGTGGACCATGCGCTTTCTGTAGATGTGGTGTTGGTGACTTTGGGCACGTACTTATCTTTCGGCAAAGTTTGTTTGTCCCGAATAAGAGACCAGCTTTCACTGGCATCCCGCTAACTGAAAGAATGAAAAACATCTGCAGAAAATAATGATAGTTCATTCGCAGCATTTCAACATTTGCTCTGGCATAATCAAATGGAACTTTTTTTGCTTTTCTGGTT
>NC_135497.1:393380763-393543263 GCF_052857255.1 Amblyomma americanum | reverse complement strand
ACATCTCAGCAAATTTATTGAATGGGATTTCTCTGTTTTATCGATAAGGCAAGGCCTCGTGCTGACCAATCTTCGCGAATAATAACATCATTTGGGGGAGTTATTTCGAAGTCTTTGTTGCCTTTTTTCCTCTTTATGGGCATTTAACGTCCCAAAGCGACTCAGGCTATGAGGCTCCAGAAAATTCGACCACCTAGCGTTCTTTAACGTGCCCTGGCATCACACCGAACACGGGCCTCTAGTATTTCGCCTCCGTCGAAATTAGAGCACTGCGACCGGCATAGAACCCACGTCTTTCGGGTCAGCAGAAGAGCGCCATAAGCACTAAGCAACGGGGCGGATCTTTGATGCCTTTCGTTACCCAGGTTTCTGTTATAGCCATACATTCGGGACCGAAAGCTACTAATATTGTTTCGATAGACCGAGCTTATTAATAATACCTGAAGCATTACCCTACCGAAGGTTATTTTGGCCACTGAGGACGGCGTGAACGCAGGTTCAACGCACCGGTGGCTTGTTTTCTTGCTTCGTTTGAAGCTCACATTTTGGGAGGCACGTTGTTTTTTCCCCCTGTCAAAATGAAGACAACTATTTATCTTTAGTTTTTCGCATACTAAGGCAACTTTATCACAAGAGTCTTCCCTGGCCTTCCCATATTTCTATTACTTCTTGCTAATATCTCGAACGCGGAGTGAAAAATCTTCGCTGAAGGTGTAGCCAGTTCACTTCAATTTGTGAAAGCTGCGCAAGATTTTAATTTTTTCTCAGAAGTCGACGAGCGTGACAATTGATGGTCTGTTTGTTTTCCATTACCTTGCAAGTCTATGGATGCTTTCAACAGCTATTTATTTCAACTTCAAGGGACGCTTAATGAACTCTTCATTCACTGGGTGTTTCAGGAACTTAATTTTATTCTGTATCTTCCGGCATATCATAAAAAATGAGGTTCAATCTTCTGGATCAATTCCCGAGACCATCTAGCCTAATTCCAAGGACGATATGTTTTTCTAGGCTACCGACATGTTTAGTGCAGCAGGAGACATTTTCGTCGGGACATGTTAAACGTTCTGGTTTTTCACCGACTGATGTCAGTCGTTCTTCCTTTATTGTTTTTTGCAGTAATTTGAGTTAGCTGTTCTAAAACGTCCCAAAAGACGGGCCTAGGATTAGTCACGATATCTTCGGCAAGCAATAGCAACTTTGCAAGGTATGCTATGCGTGCAAGCCCTGCTGCCACGCCGTTTTACAACCATTCGCGCTGTAGCTGCCGCGGTGGCTCAGTGGTTATGGCGCGCGGCTGCTGACCCGAAAGGCGCGGGTTCGATTCCGGCCGCAGTGATCGAATTTCGATGGAGTCCAAATTCGAAAGGCCCGTGTACTGTGCGATGTCAGTGCACGTTAAAAAACTCCAGGTGGTCGAAATTTCCGAAGACCTTCTCTACGGCGTCCCTCATAGCCTGAGTCACTTTGGGACGTTAAAGCCCCATAAACCTAAACCACTCGCTCTTTAAAAGACCTGAAGTGTGGCGATTTGTTTACATGTCTGCTTATTGTGACAGCAGTGAGTCATCAGAAGTATAATTCAGATCATCAAGTGATATCAAATAAAGAATACAACGTTTAGTTAGTCGAACTTAGAGTGTCAAGATTACAAAGGCTGTGCTTGTCCGCTTGGGCACACTCTAAAAGTCACCCAGAGCTTTAAAAACAACGCGCACAGGTCGTCGTGAGCTGACCACAACAGCACTGCAGACCCACAGGCGCTGAGCGTAATCCTATGCAAGAAATGTGGAGACGTCTTCGGAAATAAAAATTATGAGGGCTGCAAGCCACAACTGATACACCAGCCATGCTGATGACCAAAAAATTCGCGGGATTATTACTCGCCAGAGGGTGTAGCTGACATTTTTAAGACCGACAACAGCAACTGCATCGATGCGTTTACTCCTGTGTACAGCTACCGCAGTAAACGAGGAAAATAGTAAGTTTAACAGCGAAGTGTGTGCTACGCTGCCTAATTGTTTGCCCACTAAGGACACTGTGGAAGAATAATGGCGTCAGCATAGTAACATATGTCGTAGCTGGTAATTTCCATATCCACCTGCTCCCCAAAGACAATGTTCCCCAGGAACGACAGGGCCAGAAGAAACGTGTACTGGGGAAGTGCTTGTCTCTAGATTGAGCCATATGCGGCCGCTAAGTCCAGTCGGGTCTAAGATCTACGCGCCTTCAGTGGAGCAAGGAGGAAAATGCGGTATGTGTCTTTTGAGGCGAGCTTTAGGATGTCGTGAAGATGTAATGATGCCAGACAACAACACCACGTAATCATCTGATGATGAATAGGGGATGTCCTTACAATTTAAACATGAATTAACCTTTATAGTGGCCTCCACTGAATTAAAATGAAGAAAGCTGTCCTCTAACGCTCTCCCTTGTGGGGGCAGGGTATGCTGCCTTAGCCCTGGGGTAGATTTACATCATTAAATATACGTAATACTTGCGGTTGGTAACGAAAACAAGCTTTCTCTTCAAAGCGTGCGAAGTTAAGCAGTTACGAAGATTTTAACTGGGGTTTTAAGCTCCTCAATGCGCTAACTTCAAGACCTCCGGTGTCGCGTTTAGGTGCCTTCTCCCACTGATAACTGCATAAAGTTACTACGCTTTGCAGTGCGAATATGCCTTTCTTGCCAAGAGTACAAGCGTTCTGTACATTTAGCGATTGAAATGACTACGGGACTTGACCAGGTTACCCTGTACCTAAGAGGGACTGCGCTAAAGGACAAGCTTGCTCCTTTTTTTACACCTACAGAGGCTTATTCGCGTTTAGAGTGTGGCACGACGCAATATCCGAAAACGCGTGTCAGCTAGACGCCCTGTGTTGTCTAGAATAATAATTGCTGCCACTTCCTTGATGAGTGAAAAAGAGACAAGTTCCGGTTCTTTTATTCAAGTTTATCATTTTAAGGCATTTTAAATCTAGTCTCCACAGCTGGCCGTTTGGCTGCAATATGGAACGTGTTCTGCTGTTTTCTACCCCAAATGTCATCTTTTACTGCAAATTGTTAAATTATGTTACTACTGAACATGCTCAGACTTCTGGCCTCTGCCGAAAGGCTCATTCCGAAATAGTGATGGTTATATATTCCCACCACTTACTTGGCAAGCACCACTCTGTAAATAAGTGACCTGCACATAAGGTTTTCTTTTATAGCACTGCAATCCCACTCCTAGTGTTTGCTCAATATTTTAAAACACTTCACATTGCAGACATTAGCACTCAGTGACTGACCCCACGCTATGATATGCATCACCCTAAACCACAAATGTAATCTATTACTGTTTCAACCGTCCTTCACCACCTTTATTTTCGGATGCAACTGAACTCCATCAGTGCCTTGCACGGACTCAATTCTTTTCAGTCAAACGCATTCCTACACGTGGGAGGTGCTAAGCCAACTTCATGGCAGCGCATAACGCTATATTTGTTCAGTGCGTTAGCACAAGAGCTCCCTCTCAGCCGCTTAGCGGTTGTCTGTGTGTACCCATCGCGGTGTAGGCAGCTATCCGGAACACCTGCTTGACATGACTTTGGACGGCATCAGAATCTGCCAATTGGATTGCGAGCAAACCGCCCGCCCTGGTAGGCGGCAGTTCCGTTAATGACTAGTCGAGAGATGTTGCTTGGGAAAAGAAACCTGGATTTCACAAGCCGCACCGGTGGCAGAACCTGCCATCCCAGGGCAGTGGCGAATCGCTTAACCGCCGCACCACTGTGTAGGAGCGTTAAGAGGACTTCGAGCAATCTATTAATGTAAAGTAGACAATGACCAATTCCGCAAGCTGAGCTTGGTGCATGACAGCAACAGATGCTTATGTGCCGCTAAACCCAATGCAACACTCAACACATTTCCGCATAAATGGCCGTTAACCTATTACCGCTCTCGCGTAATCAAGTTAAATTAATTCAACTAGTGCTAGCGCACCTATGTCTCATTTGGCCTAACCACGCTAAATCGTGTCATTTTTTTCTGATTTCAAATATCCTTGACAAGCAGTATTCGAGCTGAGAGTCCAGTCCCAATGTGCTAACTGCACTACAGAAGAGAATTGGTCATGGCAAAGTTTTTTCTGTTTTCGACGAGGCCTAGTGCCGTCAGCCGGCCTTTTTGTGGTTAAGTCTTGCGTCCCGTTTTGCTGAAAGTCTGCCGCATAAATTACTGCTTCGACTTATCCCGAAAGCTTCAAACGTCTTCACATTTTCTGAAGATCAGTTCCAAGCCAGAATAAACGGGTTACTATAGGTTGAGGTCGATAGAAGAAGACCTTGCCAGCACTACTAATGAATCGCTTGTAATAAGCAGGTTATCACCATTAGCTTCATAAACCCGCCGCTAAAGGTGGTCGCCTGGCGGAGCAAACATGAAATATCTTAGCGACGTTTTCAAAAGAGCCGCTAGCGAGTTGCACTTGATTCTCAACGCTATTAAAAAACTGCCTGGTTCTCGTTAGCCTCTATTTACAACCTCAGCAAAATTTAATTAGCGTTTTCATTGTGATTCCTGAAAATCCTAAACACTCCATAGCCCTTCCTCAGGCCGTTATTCAACGTACAACATATTTCTGCGACAGAATCACACCTAATCATTAAACCATGGAGATCGGCCTGATAGCTTGTGCTATCAGCGCTTTTGCCATAACATAAGAGGAGTGCCTCGGAAATGTGGCATGGCTATGTGATGAGGACGGCCAGCGCGATGAAAGGTGGGTGAGCACAGGGGGGTAGAGCACTCACCGTGGCTGCACTAACGTCATTCAAATGCTTCTCCTTAACTAGCTTTTGGAAGAGTGTTCCATGTGGAGCGTACTCCAGGATCAAGTATACTCGACTTTCATCGTGGAACCAATTATACAGTTCCAGAATGTTCTCGTGCCTGCAAGGAAATCACACAGTGAACAGGTCTTAGTCCTTGATTTTTAACGTCCAAAACAAACTAAAAAAGACGAAGGCAGACAACAGGACGAAACGCCACCTTCAAATAGTTTATTACGCACACGAAACGTACATGTATGTATAATTTTCATCAGCACATGCGCAGACAGGTCAACCAAAGGTCACGATCGCCAAGATATGAAGCACGCTTGTAGCAGCTCCCTGGCTTTCATGTATTTACTTTTACCGAGAACGCGTACGTAAGTGCAGTACGGGACTCGCACAGGGGGATTTCGTAAACCCCTGAAGAGGAGCTTTACGACATCTCCCTGTCATGCGACCACTCCTACATAGGACAAACTGGACGGTGCGTCAAGGAGCGAGCAAAGGAAAGTGAGCGAAATGAGGAAAAAATGAATTAAGGTAGACATTTACCGAAGCACATTTAAAAGTGCGAGTCTTGTACTTATGAGCCATGCTACATTTAAATGAAAATGAAAAATTGGTTTATCGAGGAAAGGAAATGGCGCAGTAATTGTCTCGCATATCTCGGTGGACACCTGCACAGCGCCGTAAGAGAAGGCGCACGCATTCTCGGTAAAAGTAAATACACGGAAGCCAGGGGCTGTTAGAAGCGTTTTTATCAAAAATATAGGCTACCAGTGCGTAAGTGACACTTCGATTTTGTTGCACACGGCTGCGAAGGGATTCCTGGAGCGTGCTTCTCACGTCTATTGTGATCTTTGGGCGACCTGTCTGCGCATGTGCCGATGAAAGCGAAGTGGTGACTGCAGTCAGGAGAGCAGAAAGGCTGCGAAAATGGTGTCTAAAGAAAACTCTTTATTTGGGCTGACTTGGGCCCACAATAAACTGAATGACTCGGCGGCGGCGTAGCAACAAGCGTGCTCGGTGGTCGTCCAACAGAATACCCGCCGCTGTCGGCCGTGCTCAATTTAAAGCTGATAGCGAACTTTCAAGATACTATCATGTTACTAGAACATTCTCAAACAACGCAGAATCAGCTCTGCCAGGAAGCGATCAATCGAGATAAATCTGGTCGCGTCTTGCATCGCAAACAAAACGATAAAGCGGCGTGGCGGCAGGTATGAAGAATGAACCAACACTGCAAAGATTCGTGGCAATATGTACGTTTCGAGTATGTAATAACGTAGATGGAAGTGGCGCCTCGTCCTGCGGCCTACCCTCGTGTTTAGTCCTTTTTTTTTCGAGCCTTAAAAATCATAAACCGAAGCCAACTAGTCCAATGGCAAGATCTCTTGAATGGTCTTATGATTGTACTGGAAGGTACGCATAATAGTGTTGGGCAGATATGTCTTGTAAATATAGATTTAAATAATCCTAAACACAATTTACTCTCTCATCGAACTGCTAACAACTTCGAGTATTTTTGAAAGTTGTCAATGTTAAAGAGCATTCAAAAACAGGCACTTCGAACCGAGCAGACACATGAAACCACAGAACAGAAACGGCCATTTAAAACATTAAGCAGAGACAAGGACACGAGGTATTCAAAGAGGGATTTATTCACGTCTCCTTTCCTTTTTTCGCGAAAGAAAGAATTCCAACGCAATTATTACGCCTGCCTATCTTCCTCACGTTGAATATTTTCCTGAGTCATTAGAGAAAACAATTAAAACATGAAAATAAGCAACAACACTGATGCTGATAAAAGCGACTGCACCATTGTCACAAAATTCGGCGCATTTTCGAAAACAACCGGTGCTGCGCCTAAGCAATCGCGCCCGCGCGCGGTAAAATAAATCAAAAACAGCGGGGAAGGATCCCCGGAGAGCGCGTAAACCGTGCGTGAGCTTTTCACTCAGCTCGCCGGCGGGGCGCCAAAGTAAACATAGACACGCGCGGCGTCGATTTTTCTCCAATGTCGGAGAAGTTTGTGCTCGTTGTCGACGGAAAGGGGGTAACCTTGACTGAGCCAAAGTGATACCCCCTCCCCTTCGCTCCTGCACCGATGACTCAGCGTGCCGCGAATGACCTAGATTGTTCTAGAAGGTGGTTTCCGCGCTCGACCAATGGGGTCGCGCGCCCGGCGCAAGGAGGAGTTTGTGCAGCTGAAACTGCGTGTATGTGTGTGCCTGCCCTGGCGCGAAGAACATAGGCGGACTGCGCCTATAAATGAGGGGCTTCAACCGCTGTCTGTTAGCCTGAGCCGCCCTTTAAGCTTCCGAGAAGCGCGCCCGCTCAACTCCCTGGAGAACACCACTCGCCCAGTCCGGACCCGCGAGGCAACGTGCGCCATCCTGCGGGACGGCCCCGTCGAGCTCCTCAGGTCGTCGGACTGTCGCAGTGCGCGGTGAACAAATTGTGTTTGCTTATTTGTCTCTATCTGCGTTATAGCACTTTAGGTGCAAAGATTCTGTTGAATTGTTATCTCTCTCTATTGTTACTTTGCACGAGTACATTGTATTTGTAAATCACTTTGTATGTGCTAGTACGAGTGATTGTAAATCCCTTGTATCGTCTCTTAGCTGTATAAACTGTTTTGTTTTGCGAACCTTTGGCTCCGACCCATTCTCTGGCTTGCGACCGGCGAAAGCTGGGCACCAAACGACCAACCCCCTTGTCACTTGGTAGCTGGTCTCCGGCTGAGCTTGCCACTTTGAGTCGAGGGCATCTCCTTTGTGACCGAGACCGCTACCCCCACATGCTCTAAGGGTGTCTGGGAGCGCACGCAAAAGTGCGCGAAGTGGTGACATATTCTGGCGTCCACGACAGGATGTTTGGTGCTTTGTGAGCTCAGAGAACAGAGAAAGAGTCGGAAGGAGTTTAGGAAGAGGTCGTAAACGAGTGTTTATCAGCAGAGCGATAGTGTGAGGATCCGCGCTGAGGCGGTTATTGAGGTTCATCGTGTAGAGGTAGTCTTCACCTTGAAAAGTTCAGTATCCGAAAATAAACTTCAAGTAACTAGTTGAGGTTGGCACCCAGATGGGGATGTCCGGGGCTGAACTACGGAAATGGGTGAACCAGGAGAGAGAGAAGGTTGAAAAGGAGAGACAGAAGGCTCTAGAAGAAGGTGAGAAAGAACGACAGAGAGTTCGAACGCGAAAAACAACTGCTTGCCATGAAGCTTGAGCTCCAACGTGCTGCGAACCACTCAGCGGAAGTTCATAGCGCTAGAGAAGAAGGCAGCGGCCTGCGGATAGATGCCAGCAGGTTGCTTCCCAGATTTGATGAAAAAAGAGACGATCTCGACATGTTCCTCAGGCGATTCGAAGGGATCGCGGGAAGTCAGAATTGGTCAGATGGTGAATGCGCTACCGTTCTTAGCACATGTCTCAGCGAGGAAGCTCTGAGCGTATTCGGGCGACTTTCTCCGTAAGATGCTGGAAGCTACAGAAAGGTAAAGGCCGCCTTGCTCAAGCGGTTCCTACTCACCACCGAGGGATTCCGAGATAAATTCAGAACAGGGAAGCCCACATATGGCGAAACGGCAACACAGTATGCGGCAAGATTGAGCCACTACTTTGATCGGTGGATAGAACTTTCAGAAATTGCACAGGAATACAGTGAACATCGCGAGCTACTCATCAAGGAACAATTCCTGAGTAGCTGTCACCCGAGCTTGTCGTTGTACCTGAAGGAAAGAAGGGCCAAGACTTTCTGCGAAATGCTAGATCTTGCCGACCAATTTCTTGAAGCTCAAGGAGGAACGAATCTGACCAAGATTAAGAATACGAATTCGGAGAGTGCGGAGAAAACCGACAGCCGTGATGCCCGATTTAGCCTAAAGGCTCCACCAAAGTGCTACCTGTGCAACAAGTCAGGTCACTACGCGTCTAATTGCCGCAACAGCGCTACGAACAGTAGCCCAACAGCTTGTTTTAAGTGCGGCCAGAAGGGGCACAGAGCCGCGGTTTGTCCGAATCCAGGCAAGCCCATTCCCCAGGTATCGTGCGTACGGGCCTCCTCAGGTCACCACCTGGAGGCAGAAGATGAAAATGGCTTTGTAGAACTAAAGAACGGCAAGAAGGTACCAGTCATGAACGCCGTAGTGAACGCGCTACCGGGAGCCGAAATGAACATCATGCCTGTCCTGAAAGGGAAGGTAGGAGAAAAAACAATTACAGTGTTGTGAGACACGGGAAGCAGCGATGTAATAATAAAACGAAAATTAGTGAGAGATAAGGATCTCACTGGAATGAAGAGCCTCGTGCGGCTATTGGACGGCTCGTTTTAGCGCTTGCCAGAAGCTGAATTACATGTGCGGACTCCCTACTACAGCGGGAAACTAACTGCACTGTGCATGGAGCGCCCCATATACGACCGCATATAGGGGAACATAAAGAGGGCAAAATTTCCAAAGGGCCCAGAAAGTAGCCACGAGACGGATAAATCCGAATCCTGCTCTTCGGAACAGCGCAGTGATCGCCAAGCGAAAAGGAAGTGGCGAAGGAAGCGCGAGCGTGCTAGCTCAAACAAAGGAGCAGTGAAGCCGACAGTCAAGCATGAAGAACAGAAGAGTCCCGCGGATGAACATTCCGAGGAAGAAAAAGCGTTTCCGCAGGAAGGGCCGGGCACTGAAGCAGAAAGCTGTGCGAAGCCGAAAGAAAGGCCACGGAATGGTCACAAGGAAGCAGCGAAACGCGAAAGACATCTCAAGAGGACAAGGTGTCTGAAACTCCGGCTAGGCTCAGCTTAACGCACATTGTGGACACGTTCATCGTGTTGTTGTGCACATTACTGCAGCTGCATTTCGATCGCACAGGAAAATTATGGAATGTGACCAAGAGGGCATTCACACCAGTCAATATTGTGAGCCTGTGAGTTTTGACGAAGGTGCCCTGGAATCCATCAATTGCCTTGTTTGTGTGTGCATACCTAAGCGCACAATTTTTTTCCGAGTCGGCAAATTCATCTACAGTATTCAGGTGGGGCGAAACAGAAGCCCATGTTGACCGAGAAAAAGACCCGCGAGTCGAAGGGACTCTTGTTGCGACAAAAGGCAACTGTGAAGGTCTCTCACGCGCGCATTACGGAAGCGCAAGTAGGAAATGTAGGTGGAAGTATCGGGTAAAGTATGTATGTACTTGTGTGCTTCCAGTGTAATGTTATGCTAATGTGTGGCCGAGTTGCGGCATGTATTAAAGTCGAACTTGACTAATGTCAAGTGTTATGTGCGTGGAGACCTCGTTGTAGTGAAGTGTGTATTCTGGCATTCGCCATATAGATTGTGAGCGCAAGCATGTGCGCACGAATTTTGTGTTTTGTTAATATTGTTGCGCAATATTCGTAAAGAAAGGGGCAGTGTCACAAATTTCGGCGCATTTTCGAAAACAACCGGTGCTGCGTCTAAGCAATCGCGCCTGCGCGCGGTAAAATAAAACAAAAACAGCGGGGAAGGATCCCCGGAGAGCGCGTAAACCATGCGTGGGCTTTTCACTCAGCTCGCCAGCGGGGCGCCAAAGTAAACATAGACACGCGCGGCGTCGATTTTTCTCCAATGTCGGAGAAGTTTTTGCTCGTTGTCAATGCAAAGGGGGTAACCTTGACTGTGCCAAAGTGATACCCTCTCTCCTTCGCTCCTGCACCGATGACTCAGCGTGCCGCGAATGACCTAGACTGTTCTAGAAGGTGGTTCCCGCGCTCGACCAATGGGGTCGCACGCCCGGCGCAAGGAGGAGAAGGAGTTTGTGCAGTTGAAGCGACGTGTATGTGCGCGCCTGCCCTGGCGCGAAGAACGAAGAGACGCGGACTGCGCCTATAAATGAGGGGCTTCAACTGCTGTCCGTTAGCCCGAGCCGCCGTTTAAGCTTCCGAGAAGCGTGCCCGCTCGACTCCCGGGAGAACACCACTCGAGGCAACGTGCGCCAACCTGCGGGATGGCCCCGTCGAGCTCCTCAGGTCGTCGGACTGTCGCAGTGCCCGGTGAACAAATTTTGTTTGTTTATTTGTCTCTCTCTGTATTAGAGCACTTTAGGTGCAAAGATTTTGTTGAATTGTTATCTCTCTCTATTGTTTGCACAAGTGCATCGTATTTGTAAATCACTTCGTATCTGCTTGTACAAGTGATTGTGGAATCCTCTGTATCGTCTCTTAGCTGTATAAACCGTTTTGTTTTGTGAAACTTTGGCTCCGACTCATTCTCTGGCTTGCGACCGGCGAAAGCCGAGCACCAAACGACCAACCCCCTTGGCACTTGGTAGCTGGTCTCCGGCTGAGCTTGCCATGCTGAGTCCAGGGCATCTCCTCTGTGACCGAGATCGCTACCCCCACACGCTCTAAGGGTGTCTGGGAGCGCACGCAAATGTGCACGAAGTGGTGACCACCATTTGTTGCGAATTCTAATTCAAGTAATTGAATGTGTCATGTTTGTAAATAAAGCACACCAAGTGGCGCAGCGTCCCCCTCTCCTCTGGGCCCCTTGCGAGCCTGGCCGCTCGTTTACAAACGTCGTCCTTCCCCCGAGCTTCTTCCGCGACGTTGTTCCGCCATGCGACTGACGCGAGCTTGAACTGCACATGGCGACTCCGGGGCTGGCAGCGAAACGCCAGTGCTCCCCGGCAGTGTAGTGACCATATCTTAGCGACCACAGGAAGCAACACTGAGGTGGCCCCAGGGACGTGTTGCGAAGCCACCAGTCATGACATAGGTCGAGACACGAGCACCCATCTTCTTTGTTGACTGCGTACGTTCGCGTAAAGCAGCGACGTGAAATGCCGCTGAGTGCGCGCCTGAGTTTCGTATGATATTAGCTCTGCACTTCCTGAAGTATAAAATTTCGAGCTTGTTTTTATTCGTTTTGAACATATAATAACCCCAGCAATTTTGCCGGATAGAAGGGACTCTAAAGAATGCGGTGTTATCGACTCAGAATGTTTAAAAAAAAGACAGGTTGTTCTTTGAATAAACCCACGAGGTTGAAATTTATCCGAAGCTCTCCAACACGGTACGTCTCTCTCTCTTCCTTCTTTCATTTCCTACTTCTTCCCTTCCCTCATGGCGCGGTTGAGGTGTCCACCGAACCTGGGATGTTGGCAGCCCCGACTACTACATGTAGACCGGTAATCTTCGCCTTAACAGCTAATGGCCTTAAAGTACACCAGGAGCAGGATAATGTTCAAGCTACAATGTAGCACGACTCACTGTGTTAGAAGGTACATACACTGATAGCCCATTCGTGCCAATGCGGGCTGGAAACCAAGCAAACTTACCGCATCGCAGCGTGAATTTCAATTTCTTGAATCAGCTGACGCTCCAGGCGGTGACGCTGCAACTCGGACTTCTGCAGCACCTGCACGCATAACGTTGGTGATGAAGATTAATTTATACTGTCACGTAGTAGTGACGGGAGTCCAGGCAGTGAGGAAGACAGCGAAAGTGATTCTAAAAGTAAACTTTAAGGGGCTGAACTGCGCCCTGTCACGACCCAGCTGGCGACCCAGCGGCAGAATTTTCTCACGCTTGGCTCGGTTGGGATGACCTTCCCCTTTGACTGGTTCGCAGAGAAGGACGCCTGGGGCCACAACCGACGACGGACAAACGACGGGGGAATAAAAGGACTGCACGTCAAGTAATTAACCGTGCCCGACAGGAGCCGGCCCGATCGGACAGAGCTCGCCGCAGCTGAGGCCCGTGGCGCCGCAGGGAACAGAGATGTTTTCGACGGACACGTTGCAGCTTGCAATACTGTTGCACCACAGTAGGAAATAGCAGTGGACTTACGACTTCTCCTCCTTTCCCATGGGTCGTCTCTGCAACGAGTGACTCCGCTTGCTATGTTCTGTGCAACTTTTCCCATCTTGGAGAAATGTGCCTCGTGTTTGATTGGCCACCGCCTGATGAAGGGGCGGAACCTTAGGGGTTTAAGGAGCGCGCCGAGTGAGATTGGAACTTCCATCTCGCACTCCAGGGATTAATGCAGCTATACTTCATTATTGTACGGCTTGGCGAGGCCGTCCTATCAGTTGCTTGCGCCTCCATGACAAGGAAAAATGAAGAATGAAGAAGCCTACGAAGAGCTCTTGAAGTCACTTCGTCACCAGTGAGAACTCAATGGAGTGGCTGCGCACCGGGATCTCGTTGCGTGGGACTGCAAAGGGCGACCACGAATGCTGTCAAGGCAGTCTTTGGAGAAGGCGTTATCATAAAGACGTGCTTCTTCCATCTGTGCCAAAGCGCCTGGCGTAAAACTCAAGGGTCCGGTATGGTGAACGTCTACAGGCAAGACCATGAATTTTGTACTTTCATGGGAATGCTGGAGGCTTTTGCTTTCCTGCCGCTTGACGATGTAGATGGAATGACAGTATTGAAATTCCTAATACCATAAGCTGACCAAGAAATAGTAGACTGCTTCGATACTATTATTCGATAGTGCACACAGGCGGGCAAGCAGAGCTAATAACGTGGTAACCTTCCGGAGAACGCCACCCACCTATCGCCCTGCAACGTGGAGTGCCCACGCGGCAACTCTTGATGGAAGACAAAGGACGAACAATTATAGGAAGCTTGGAATAGAAGGCCGGGAAGTATGGTGGGCCACAGCCGCCCAACTGTGTGGAAGACCATTGACACCTGTGCTAAGACGCCGCCACTGTGACCATGAAGATCGCCCAGTCTCAAGTCGGTGCGTCTCCAAAGAAGAGAAACAAATCTGCTCTCGTGGCCATGCAGCAGTGTATTCAGAACTTATGTGCAAACTACATTGCCAGGACGACCAAAATGAAAGATTTCTTGCGTGCTATTGGACAAACAATCCGGTTTTAACTTTATCATTTTTAAACTTTTAACGCTGAAGTCTTACTTGCTCCACTGCGTGAAAATGTACGTGCGTGTGCTTTCACGGTCAGGCTAAGGGCTAATGTACACCCGGTAGTGCCTGTAGCAGTTATTTAGTTTTTATAAAACTTCATGGAGAGTGCTTACTTAAATTGTTGAGAAAGGTACAGTTTTGAGAACTCTTCAGCAGAGCCTTCTAAGTCAATTGACATCTTAACGCAAAGCAACGACACAGAACAAAAAATACTTGGAGATTATGGTGCTGAGTTTCGCTTTCCCATAATCAATGGGCCTCTCTAGTCGAATACAGTGTGCACACAGTGCTCACGCTGTACAATAATTGCTTCAAAGTTCGGCTGCGCAGGGCTGAAGAGTAGACGAAAATCACACAGGATTTTCTTGGATACTTGGCAAACACCGCAACGAGAAAAAAAACGCAATAGAGAATAACAGATAAAATGAGCGCTAAGAAGTATATTTCAAACACCGAGATAACATATATCTAAAAACGCGAAGACAATAACACCAATTTTTAAGTACCATCCAACAAGGCCTCTTCATTATCAAACAGGGGGACTGTAACTGACTTGCCCAAATCGGTGAAACTTCGATGATGTGGTAGATCTCTGCGATTTCACAAGTGCGCCGTAACGGTGCCTAGGAATGACACTCCTGTTTTGAACTGCGCCATCCAGAAGCATGTGTCCACGATATAAGACAGGCGGGTGCAATAGCCACACTTCTGCGCATACCCATGCTCTCTTGGGCGTGCGTTTAGGCAAAGCCTCGCCTCGCTAAATTAAGTTCCTGTTGCGGTTAAAGTCTGCACACTAAAGGGTTCAAGCATGAAATAGTTTCGTCTTCCTTGAGACCAGCTTTGTTTAAATCTTGCTACCACAAGGTTGAAAGTGTTTTCGACGGGTAAAAACTAGGCTACCAAGCTAGGTGTACGGTTCAATTTGTTCCTGAAGCCTCTAAGCAATTACTAAAGACTGTCACTACTCTTCAGAGGGCTTGCAGAGATACGATCGCGTTATCGAGCGTTGTCTCTAATTCCCCTTTTGCGGAGCGAGGGGTCAAATGTAACCTACTTGCTGGGTTGGCTTTCAACCCCTGCAGACAAGAACAGGGCAGATTTTAATCCTCTTTGTTTAGTGCTTCCAGCTCATGAAGGAAAAGATGAGAGCAGGTTTGATGAGATTAGGATTAAGAAAAATTTGGCTCAGCATTTTTCGGAGTTTCGCACGTGTGAGCTTTTTCCAGCACGCCGTCAGCTGTGCTGCTTCTCCCGACACGCCTGATAAAGTTCTCCATTTCCCGGTATTGACATGAGCGCCTCAGGTTCTATAAAAATGTTAGTGCTACATGTTCATCGTACTGAGGTACCAAGCTTACACGTGAACACTAGGCACCAGCAGACAACCTATGTGAGGGTTTGATTGCTGCTGAGCAGCCAGCAAACCAATGGGAACACATTCAAGCAGCGAAAAAAATGTTCGCATGTTTGGGAAGAACAAAAACGGTGATGATGATTGTGGATTTTTATGGCTCAAGGGCATCTGTGGCCCACGAGCTTCATGGTACAAGGTGTTCTACTTCTACACAAGATGGGGTTAAAGACCCACAAAAAACATGTGGAATTTTTTTCTCGAGGCGCTTGGCTCGGTGGCAATGACCTTCCCATTTGACTGGTTCCGGAAGACCCCTGGCGAAGCAACCGACGACGGACAGACGACGGGAGAATAAAAGGACGAAACCGTGTCCGACAGGAGCCAGCCCGACCGGAGAGAGCTCGAGACCCACGGCGCGCCCGCATCCCAAGTGATTTGACACGGACACGGAGCCACTTGCACCAGCTTGCCACAGTGCTGTGCCACTTTTCCCATCTTGGAGAAATGTGCCACGTGTTAGATTTTTCACCGCCGTATGAAGGGGCGCAACCTTAAGGGATTTAAGGAGCGTGCTGAGTGAGGACGGACGCTCTGGGCCTTGGCGACAAGGCTCATCCAGTCGTTCGACGCATCAACTCTTTAATTTTGACTTTCTGCTTTTATCCTTAAAAATGTAAAGAAGTTTCTTCAAATTGCCATTAAACCCGCTAGTTTTCGTTATCCCAAAAACATCAAGTTCCATATTTCCTCAGCCGTAAGGCTGGGACACGCTACCCAACGGAGCCCGGGGTTCGAGGTAGCCGCTGCGTCCGCAACAGTTCGAGGACAGCCAAGACAGCGATTCGTTTACAATAAATATTTTTCAAGTTCCCCTTAATGGGGAATGGGCTCGTTTCCGTCCAACATTTTCAGAGCGGCCATGGCGCTCAGGGGACATATTTGACCCGCTTACTTTTGTCTCCGCTAATTTACGTGCGAGGTTCGAAATTGTGCTAAAAGTATTATTTCATTGTTCCTAATACATAGACCTACAATTTTTACAAAATTTCTATGCGAAACGTATAGCTCTTAAAAACTTGTAGCTCTTTACGTGCGAGTTCTACGAGGCTATAGCGCCAGTTAGGACTAAGCTGGTGCGTATTAAGAGCCACCGTATTTTCTAAACAAGCAGCATGAATAAATAGGACGCAATGCGCCTATCACAGTTTCCCTCAGGGGCAATTCATTCAAATCAACAAACAATTAGATTTGAATTCTCTCGTCCCCTCTTTCTTAATTTCTATTTGCGAGAGCGACCGCTTGCCTTCTGGGATTGTCTCCATTTACCCTTGCTCGTGGTATGCCTGCCTTAAGCACCAATGCATGCGTGGTTTTTGTCACTACATACCGACTACTTTATGCATCATAACATGCATAAGAGGTCGTCGAGCAGCCTCTGATGCACCACATGCGAGCTCCTGTATGGCGGCATAATGAAGTCATTCGCCAGCAATTACGTGCTGTAAAAAACGGATGCCCACAATACGAATGCAAGGCTCGTAACCCGAACTACATGTACTGATCTCTATGCTTACTCACCCACCTTTAGAGCAACGATGAATTTCGATACCGCTTCCCGGGCCACGTACACCTTTCCGAATCTGCCTTCTCCTAGTGGTCGGCCTATATCGAAGTCTCCCAAGCTCCATTTCTTCGGTTTAGAGCTGCAATCAAATATCAATTCTTTAAACATAGAAGACCGAGCAAGAAACGCACGAAGTAAACATTGCACCTAATAAATCGGTAAAATGCGACAGAATCTCAAGCGCTACAACAGAATGAGTGCACCCCCTGTAGCTTCCCTCATGTCAGCTTAACGCGGCGCACGTGGTCAGGAAAAAAGTTGCGGGGAGACTTATGGCCCGCCTTTAAGGGTTTGATGCGACAGCGCTAATTACTGCCATCAGCAGTTTCTCTCCATATATAGTCGTTGCTCTTTGCGCTCAAGCACGCATTAATCACAATTATCGCAACACAGCTTCCACATTCTTGCCTTTGAACTCTTCCGCGCTGCAGTTGATATGATCATAATGTTGCTCTGATTAGTATCTCACTAAGTAGCACGTGTCTAGAACCCTTCACTAGTTACCACATTACAAAGCGTCAAATTAAGCTAGCATCACGCCCACACACATTCACCCCCCTTGCATCTCAGACAAGTCAACGTGCCTACGTGACCTAGTCGGTAGCCTGCCTGTCGCCGACAAAAAGAGTCGTGGTTTCGACTCTCGACTACTTACCTAAATTTTTATTTACGTAAAAGATCTTACTTCATAAAGCTAAATCATTTGAGACATGCACGCGACTTGGAGCTGGCGGCAGCCAGGTTCCACCGGCACATACGTGTAGATCTGCGTTCTTGAAAAGATGTCCCAGTAAACCAAAATAACAGCAAAGCAAACCATCGCTGATTCCAAGTTGATAAGGTCCAAAATCGTGAGCTATGTCTCGTAGAGCTGCATTACCATGGATACATTTTCATCTGTTTAATACGTTCCAGAATAATATGGTTTCTCGGTTATTACGTCCATCATTATTAAACTAATTACGTCAACTAAGGGACAAATGCCTCTCCCATGTCCCCTCCAACTTACCCTGTCCTGCGCCAGCTGCAGCCAACTGAACCCAGCAAGCTTCCTAATCCCATGTGCGCATCGGACTCTCTGCCGCCCCCTCCTACACTTGACCGCTCTTGGAATTCACTCCCTTATCCTAAGGGATCATCGGATACGTTGCCTTCGCATTAAAGGCCCTGCTCATGCCCATTTCTTCTTGATTTAAACTAGGACATCAATAACAAGCGTTTGTTCCCTGACTCATTCGACTCTGTCTCTATTTGTTACACTTGCAACCGCAGTGGCTCGGCTGTCATGGTGCTCGACTGCTGACCCGAAAGACTCGGGTTCGACCCCGGCCGCGCTGGTCGCATTTCGATGAAGACGAAATGTAGAGGCCCGTGTATTGTGCGATGTCACCAACACGTACGTTGAAGAGCCCCAGGTGGTCGAAATTATCTGGAACCCTACACTGCGGCATTCCTTATAGCCTCAGTTGCTTTGGGGCGTTAAATCACGTGAACCAATCAACCTTATGTTACACCTGTCATTTCAGTGGGGTAGCATCAGAAGTCCCGCTCACGAGAAAAAACCGGCGTCCGTCCGTCTGTCCTTGCCGCGAAATGGCAGGTGGGCCGCCTTCCCATCATGGCAGTTGGCAGTAAAATGAATTGGAATAAATTCAATGCAGCTGCCACCTGCCCACCGTGGAACTGCGCTTCATCTCATTTGTCGAGATATATAGCCTCCCGAAGGACTATCTGTGCAAAAATGAAAGCCCCTCAATCAACTAAAATTAACGACATCTCCTCCCTTCTCCTCCTATGCCGGCGCTCTTTCTCTCGGCTCCTCCCGGGCGCCGACGATGACGGCACCTAGCCAGAAGGAAGCTAGCAGACGCTCCCAACGCTAGCCCTTTGACGCGCAGTTGACCGTGCGTGAGTTTTGTGCCTAGGCGAGATAAAAATGAGATCATAGCATGGGATATTAAAAATTTTTGAGACAGATACTGCGCCATTTCATTTCCCTCAAAAACCAATTAGTATTATGATTATTATTATTATTATTATTATTATTATTATTATTATTATTATTATTATTATTATTATTATTATTATTATTATTATTATTATTATTATTATTATTATTATTATTATTATTATTATTATTTTGTATTCAAATAACTGCCCCGATCAGTGTGGCACTGCGGTTTATAATTTTTTGCACTGCGATCACTTTGATTGCGGTGCCCACGGTGGAAATCACATGCGCGAGCGAGCTCGCGGCACAGCAGTGAACATCCTCGGAGTGTTGTTTTTCGACCGGCGTCTTTTGCCCAATCTTGTTCAAAATGTAACTCCGCCAAGAGGAGGTAAAGTGACGTACGACTAGACATGCGGCCTAAGCTTGAATTCAACGGATGGCGGTGTAAAGCAGCCATAATTTATTCCCTCAAAGGGACGCTTGCTCGTGCAATCAGCTGTGCGCAGGCACCTACACATCTTAACTTTTTTTTGTGCAGGAAAGCTTAGCGGTTATTTCGGGGTTACTATACCTCAGACACCTCGCAGGCTAACTTTAAAACGATCCGACTGAAGGTAGTTATTATTGTTTGTTTGCAAATAGGTGAATACGGTGCCCTAGTTGCGCACTGTGACACGGTTGTGGCCACAGGAATTTTAATGTAGGGTTAATTGTTTGGGCTGATTTACAGCAATCAAAAAAGGCGTTCAACCACTGCTTCGCGCGCAGCTACAGCTCTGCATGACTGACTGGAATGTTGTTTGTTTAGGGTATTGTCGTCGTAGGTCAGCATATGCAATATTCGCTTATAAAATGACATTGTCTTCCCTCGTGTAATTGTCATGCATAACGAGCAGCAGCCTGGACTGCTGCAGTTAATTAATCGTTTTTGGTCGAAGACCGCGAAAAAAAATTCAAGCGCTGAAAAACCAAAACTGGAATTTCCGTGGCCCTGTGTGAAGCAAAATGTTGTTTGTTTAGGCAGTTCTTTGAGGCGTTAATTGAAAACACCAGGAAAAAATCTATGAAACTACTTTTAACAGATGTCCCCGCTTGCATTTTCAAGTATTATCCAAGTAGATATGGAGTATTCAAGCGATGGCTGCCGTTACTGTGCCTAGGCACAGTAACGAACACTTTTGGTATAAACCGTACCAGAACAAATACGGTCAGCAGTGCGTGCAACATGAAAGCTAGACCTGCACCATGAGCAGCATGAACCGCGTCGCTCAAGCAGCGAGAACCACCTCTTTAGTATCGAGTTCGTGGGCGAAGGAATTCAACTGCACGAAAACAAATACAGCGATTCCCGCAGCATTAAAGCTAGACTTGCACCACGAGCAGAATGAACAGCGTTGCTCAAGCAGCGAGAACCACATCTTTAGTATCGAGTTCGTGAGCGAAGGAATTCAACTGCAACAAAACAAATACGTATAGCGATTCGCCAAGCACGAAAGCCAGACCTGCACCACGAGCAGCATGAACATCTCGCTCCAACAGCGAGAACCGCCTCTTTAGTATAGAGTTCATGAGCGAAGAAATTCAACTGCAAGAAAACAAATACGTACCAGCGATTCCCGCAGCATGAAAGATATACCTGCACCGCGAGCAGCATGAACAGCGTCGGTCAAGCAGCGAGAACCGCCTCTGTAATATCGAGTTCGCGAGGGAAGGAATTCAACTGCAACCAAAACAAATACGTACAGCGATTCGCGCAGCATGAAAGCTAGATCTTCACCACGAGCAGCAAGAACAGCATCGCTCAAGCAGCGAGAACCCCCTCTTTAATATCGAGTTCGTGAGCGAAGGAATTCAACTGCAAAGCAACAAGTACGTACAGCGATGCGCACAACATGAAAGCTAGACCTGCACCACGAGCAGCATGAACAGCGTTGCTCAAGCAGCGAGAACCACCTCTTTAGTATCGAGTTCGTGAGCGAAGGAATTCAACTGCAACAAAACAAATACGTACCAGCGATGCGTGCAATATGAAAGCTAGACCTGCACCACGAGCAGCATGAACAGCGTTGCTCAAGCAGCGAGAACCACCTCTTTAGTATCGAGTTCGTGAGCGAAGGAATTCAACTGCAACAAAACAAATACGTATAGCGATTCGCCAAGCACGAAAGCCAGACCTGCACCACGAGCAGCATGAACATCTCGCTCCAACAGCGAGAACCGCCTCTTTAGTATAGAGTTCATGAGCGAAGAAATTCAACTGCAAGAAAACAAATACGTACCAGCGATTCCCGCAGCATGAAAGATACACCTGCACCGCGAGCAGCATGAACAGCGTCGGTCAAGCAGCGAGAACCGCCTCTGTAATATCGAGTTCGCGAGGGAAGGAATTCAACTGCAACCAAAACAAATACGTACAGCGATTCGCGCAGCATGAAAGCTAGATCTTCACCACGAGCAGCAAGAACAGCATCGCTCAAGCAGCGAGAACCCCCTCTTTAATATCGAGTTCGTGAGCGAAGGAATTCAACTGCAAAGCAACAAGTACGTACAGCGATGCGCACAACATGAAAGCTAGACCTGCACCACGAGCAGCATGAACAGCGTTGCTCAAGCAGCGAGAACCACCTCTTTAGTATCGAGTTCGTGAGCGAAGGAATTCAACTGCAACAAAACAAATACGTACCAGCGATGCGTGCAATATGAAAGCTAGACCTGCACCACGAGCAGCATGAACAGCGTTGCTCAAGCAGCGAGAACCACCTCTTTAGTATCGAGTTCGTGAGCGAAGGAATTCAACTGCAACAAAACAAATACGTACCAGCGATGCGTGCAATATGAAAGCTAGACCTGCACCGCGAGCAGCATGAACAGCGTTGCTCAAGCAGCGAGAACCACCTCTTTAGTATCGAGTTCGTGACCGAAGGAATTCAACTGCAACAAAACAAATACGTACCAGCGATGCGTGCAATATGAAAGCTAGACCTGCACCGCGAGCAGCATGAACAGCGTTGCTCAAGCAGCGAGAACCACCTCTTTAGTATCGAGTTCGTGACCGAAGGAATTCAACTGCAACAAAACAAATACGTACCAGCGATGCGTGCAATATGAAAGCTAGACCTGCACCGCGAGCAGCATGAACAGCGTTGCTCAAGCAGCGAGAACCGCCTCTTTAATATCGAGTTAGTGAGCGAAGGAATTCAACTGCAACAAAACAAATACGTACCAGCGATGCGTGCAATATGAAAGCTAGACCTGCACCGCGAGCAGCATGAACAGCGTTGCTCAAGCAGCGAGAACCACCTCTTTAGTATCGAGTTCGTGACCGAAGGAATTCAACTGCAACAAAACAAATACGTACCAGCGATGCGTGCAATATGAAAGCTAGACCTGCACCGCGAGCAGCATGAACAGCGTTGCTCAAGCAGCGAGAACCACCTCTTTAGTATCGAGTTCGTGACCGAAGGAATTCAACTGCAACAAAACAAATACGTACAGTGATGCGTGCAATATGAAAGCTAGACCTGCACCGCGAGCAGCATGAACAGCGTTGCTCAAGCAGCGAGAACCACCTCTTTAGTATCGAGTTCGTGACCGAAGGAATTCAACTGCAACAAAACAAATACGTACCAGCGATGCGTGCAATATGAAAGCTAGACCTGCACCGCGAGCAGCATGAACAGCGTTGCTCAAGCAGCGAGAACCACCTCTTTAGTATCGAGTTCGTGACCGAAGGAATTCAACTGCAACAAAACAAATACGTACCAGCGATGCGTGCAATATGAAAGCTAGACCTGCACCGCGAGCAGCATGAACAGCGTTGCTCAAGCAGCGAGAACCACCTCTTTAGTATCGAGTTCGTGACCGAAGGAATTCAACTGCAACAAAACAAATACGAACCGCCGATGCCCACAACATGAAAGCTAGACCTGCACCACGAGCAGCATGAACAGCGTTGCTCAAGCAGCGAGAACCACCTCTTTAGTATCGAGTTCGTGAGCGAAGGAATTCAACTGCAACAAAACAAATACGTACCAGCGATGCGTGCAATATGAAAGCTAGACCTGCACCGCGAGCAGCATGAACAGCGTCATTCAAGCAGCGAGAACCGCCTCTTCAGTATCGAGTTCGTGAGCGAAGGAATTAAACTGCAAAACAACAAATACGTACAGCGTAGCGCGCGACATGAAAGCTCGACCTGCACCGCGAGCAGCATGAACAGCGTCGCTCAAGCAGCGAGAACCGCCTCTTTAATATCGAGTTCGTGAGCGAAGGAATTCAACTGCAACCAAAACAAATACGTACAGCGATTCGCGCAGCATGAAAGCTAGATCTTCACCACGAGCAGCATGAACAGCGTTGCTCAAGCAGCGAGAACCACCTCTTTAGTATCGAGTTCGTGACCGAAGGAATTCAACTGCAACAAAACAAATACGAACCGCCGATGCCCACAACATGAAAGCTAGACCTGCACCACGAGCAGCATGAACAGCGTTGCTCAAGCAGCGAGAACCACCTCTTTAGTATCGAGTTCGTGAGCGAAGGAATTCAACTGCAAAACAACAAATACGTACAGCGTAGCGCGCGACATGAAAGCTCGACCTGCACCGCGAGCAGCATGAACAGCGTCGCTCAAGCAGCGAGAACCGCCTCTGTAATATCGAGTTCGCGAGGGAAGGAATTCAACTGCAACCAAAACAAATACGTACAGCGATTCGCGCAGCATGAAAGCTAGATCTTCACCACGAGCAGCATGAACAGCGTTGCTCAAGCAGCGAGAACCACCTCTTTAGTATCGAGTTCGTGACCGAAGGAATTCAACTGCAACAAAACAAATACGAACCGCCGATGCCCACAACATGAAAGCTAGACCTGCACCACGAGCAGCATGAACAGCGTTGCTCAAGCAGCGAGAACCACCTCTTTAGTATCGAGTTCGTGAGCGAAGGAATTCAACTGCAACAAAACAAATACGTACCAGCGATGCGTGCAATATGAAAGCTAGACCTGCACCGCGAGCAGCATGAACAGCGTCATTCAAGCAGCGAGAACCGCCTCTTCAGTATCGAGTTCGTGAGCGAAGGAATTAAACTGCAAAACAACAAATACGTACAGCGTAGCGCGCGACATGAAAGCTCGACCTGCACCGCGAGCAGCAAGAACATCATCGCTCAAGCAGCGAGAACCGCCTCTTTAATATCGAGTTCGTGAGCGAAGGAATTCAACTGCAAAACAACAAGTAGGTACAGCGATGCGCGCAACATGAAAGCTAGACCTGCACCACGAGCAGCATGAACAGCGTTGCTCAAGCAGCGAGAACCACCTCTTTAGTATCGAGTTCGTGAGCGAAGGAATTCAACTGCAACAAAACAAATACGTACCAGCGATGCGTGCAATATGAAAGCTAGACCTGCACCGCGAGCAGCATGAACAGCGTCATTCAAGCAGCGAGAACCGCCTCTTCAGTATCGAGTTCGTGAGCGAAGGAATTAAACTGCAAAACAACAAATACGTACAGCGTAGCGCGCGACATGAAAGCTCGACCTGCACCGCGAGCAGCATGAACAGCGTCGCTCAAGCAGCGAGAACCGCCTCTTTAATATCGAGTTAGTGAGCGAAGGAATTCAACTGCAAAACAACAAATACGTACAGTGAGGCGCGCAGCATGAAACCTAGACCTGCGCCACGAGCAGAATGAACAGCGTTGCTCAAGCAGCGAGAACCACATCTTTAGTATCGAGTTCGTGAGCGAAGAAATTCAACTGCAACAAAACAAATACGTATAGCGATTCGCCAAGCACGAAAGCCAGACCTGCACCACGAGCAGCATGAACATCTCGCTCCAACAGCGAGAACCGCCTCTTTAGTATAGAGTTCGTGAGCGAAGAAATTCAACTGCAAGAAAACAAATACGTACCAGCGATGCGTGCAATATGAAAGCTAGACCTGCACCGCGAGCAGCATGAACAGCGTCATTCAAGCAGCGAGAACCGCCTCTTCAGTATCGAGTTCGTGAGCGAAGGAATTAAACTGCAAAACAACAAATACGTACAGCGTAGCGCGCGACATGAAAGCTCGACCTGCACCGCGAGCAGCATGAACAGCGTCGCTCAAGCAGCGAGAACCGCCTCTGTAATATCGAGTTCGCGAGGGAAGGAATTCAACTGCAACCAAAACAAATACGTACAGCGATTCGCGCAGCATGAAAGCTAGATCTTCACCACGAGCAGCATGAACAGCGTTGCTCAAGCAGCGAGAACCACCTCTTTAGTATCGAGTTCGTGACCGAAGGAATTCAACTGCAACAAAACAAATACGAACCGCCGATGCCCACAACATGAAAGCTAGACCTGCACCACGAGCAGCATGAACAGCGTTGCTCAAGCAGCGAGAACCACCTCTTTAGTATCGAGTTCGTGAGCGAAGGAATTCAACTGCAACAAAACAAATACGTACCAGCGATGCGTGCAATATGAAAGCTAGACCTGCACCGCGAGCAGCATGAACAGCGTCATTCAAGCAGCGAGAACCGCCTCTTCAGTATCGAGTTCGTGAGCGAAGGAATTAAACTGCAAAACAACAAATACGTACAGCGTAGCGCGCGACATGAAAGCTCGACCTGCACCGCGAGCAGCAAGAACATCATCGCTCAAGCAGCGAGAACCGCCTCTTTAATATCGAGTTCGTGAGCGAAGGAATTCAACTGCAAAACAACAAGTAGGTACAGCGATGCGCGCAACATGAAAGCTAGACCTGCACCACGAGCAGCATGAACAGCGTTGCTCAAGCAGCGAGAACCACCTCTTTAGTATCGAGTTCGTGAGCGAAGGAATTCAACTGCAACAAAACAAATACGTACCAGCGATGCGTGCAATATGAAAGCTAGACCTGCACCGCGAGCAGCATGAACAGCGTCATTCAAGCAGCGAGAACCGCCTCTTCAGTATCGAGTTCGTGAGCGAAGGAATTAAACTGCAAAACAACAAATACGTACAGCGTAGCGCGCGACATGAAAGCTCGACCTGCACCGCGAGCAGCATGAACAGCGTCGCTCAAGCAGCGAGAACCGCCTCTTTAATATCGAGTTAGTGAGCGAAGGAATTCAACTGCAAAACAACAAATACGTACAGTGAGGCGCGCAGCATGAAACCTAGACCTGCGCCACGAGCAGAATGAACAGCGTTGCTCAAGCAGCGAGAACCACATCTTTAGTATCGAGTTCGTGAGCGAAGAAATTCAACTGCAACAAAACAAATACGTATAGCGATTCGCCAAGCACGAAAGCCAGACCTGCACCACGAGCAGCATGAACATCTCGCTCCAACAGCGAGAACCGCCTCTTTAGTATAGAGTTCGTGAGCGAAGAAATTCAACTGCAAGAAAACAAATACGTACCAGCGATTCCCGCAGCATGAAAGCTAGACCTGCACCGCGAGCAGCATGAACAGCGTCGGTCAAGCAGCGAGAACCGCCTCTGTAATATCGAGTTCGCGAGGGAAGGAATTCAACTGCAACCAAAACAAATACGTACAGCGATTCGCGCAGCATGAAAGCTAGATCTTCACCACGAGCAGCAAGAACAGCATCGCTCAAGCAGCGAGAACCCCCTCTTTAATATCGAGTTTGTGAGCGAAGGAATTAAACTGCAAAACAACAAATACGTACAGCGTAGCGCGCAACATGAAAGCTCGACCTGCACCACGAGCAGCATGAACAGCGTTGCTCAAGCAGCGAGAACCACCTCTTTAGTATTGAGTTCGTGACCGAAGGAATTCAACTGCAACAAAACAAATACGTACAAGCGATGCGCGCAACATGGAAGCTAGACCTGCACCGCGAGCAGCAAGAACATCATCGCTCAAGCAGCGAGAACCGCCTCTTTAATATCGAGTTCGTGAGCGAAGGAATTCAACTGCAAAACAACAAGTAGGTACAGCGATGCGCACAACATGAAAGCTAGACCTGCACCACGAGCAGCATGAACAGCGTTGCTCAAGCAGCGAGAACCACATCTTTAGTATCGAGTTCGTGAGCGAAGAAATTCAACTGCAACAAAACAAATACGTATAGCGATTCGCCAAGCACGAAAGCCAGACCTGCACCACGAGCAGCATGAACATCTCGCTCCAACAGCGAGAACCGCCTCTTTAGTATAGAGTTCGTGAGCGAAGAAATTCAACTGCAAGAAAACAAATACGTACCAGCGATTCCCGCAGCATGAAAGCTAGACCTGCACCGCGAGCAGCATGAACAGCGTCGGTCAAGCAGCGAGAACCGCCTCTGTAATATCGAGTTCGCGAGGGAAGGAATTCAACTGCAACCAAAACAAATACGTACAGCGATTCGCGCAGCATGAAAGCTAGATCTTCACCACGAGCAGCAAGAACAGCATCGCTCAAGCAGCGAGAACCCCCTCTTTAATATCGAGTTTGTGAGCGAAGGAATTAAACTGCAAAACAACAAATACGTACAGCGTAGCGCGCAACATGAAAGCTCGACCTGCACCACGAGCAGCATGAACAGCGTTGCTCAAGCAGCGAGAACCGCCTCTTTAGTATTGAGTTCGTGACCGAAGGAATTCAACTGCAACAAAACAAATACGTACAAGCGATGCGCGCAACATGGAAGCTAGACCTGCACCGCGAGCAGCAAGAACATCATCGCTCAAGCAGCGAGAACCGCCTCTTTAATATCGAGTTCGTGAGCGAAGGAATTCAACTGCAAAACAACAAGTAGGTACAGCGATGCGCGCAACATGAAAGCTAGACCTGCACCACGAGCAGCATGAACAGCGTTGCTCAAGCAGCGAGAACCACCTCTTTAGTATCGTGTTCGTGAGCGAAGGAATTCAACTGCAACAAAACAAATACGTACCAGCGATGCGCACAACATGAAAGCTAGACCTGCACCACGAGCAGCATGGACAGCGTTGCTCAAGCAGCGAGTACCACCTCTTTAGTATCGAGTTCGTGAGCGAAGGAATTCAACTGCAACAAAACAAATACGTATCGCGATTCGCCAAGCATGAAAGCCAGACCTGCACCACGAGCAGCATGAACATCTCGCTCAAACAGCAAGAACCGCCTCTTTAGTACCGAGTTCGTGACCGAAGGAATTCAACTGCAACAAAACAAATACGTACCAGCGATATATTACATAAGTGTAATATAGAGAGAATCGAGCATGCTATTAGGCACGGAGGTAGACTAAACACGGTGAAGAGGAAACTAGGAATAGGTAAAAACCAGATGTATGCGTTAAGAGGCAAGGAGGGCAATGTCATTAGCAATATGGATAAGATAGTTAAAGTAGCCGAACAGTTCTACACAAATCTGTGCAGTATTCAATGCAACCAGAACGTTAATGAGAGACAAAATAGCAAATAGCAATGCGCCATCCCGCCAGTAACGAAAGAGGAAGTAATGAAAGCCTTAGGCGCAATGGAAAGGGGAAAAGCAGCTGGTGAGGATCAGGTAACAGCAGATCTCTTCAGGACGGAGGAAAGATCATGATAGAAAACTAGCCACTCTGTATACGCAATGCCTTATGACCTCGACCGTACCAGAATCTTAGAAGAACTCAAACATTATCTGAATTCGTAAGAAAGCAGAAGCTAAGGAGTTGAAAAATTACAGACCGATCAGTTTACTATTCGTTGGCTACAAGGTATTTACTAAGGTAATCGCTGATAGAGTTAGGGCAACCTTAGACTTTAATCAACCAAATGATCAGGAAGGCTTTCCTAAAAGATATTTCACAGTATATCACATTCACACTATCAATCAGGTGATAGGTAAATGCCCAAAATATAACCCTCCTTATATAGAGCATTCATTGATTATCAGAAAGCATTTGACTTTGTGGAAACCTCGGCAGCCATACAGGCTTTGTGGAATTAGGGTGTAGATGAGCCTTATGTCAAAATACTGGAAGATATCTATAATGTGGGCACAGACACCATAGTCATCCATAAAGTCCGCAATAAAATTCCAATAAGGAAGGGCGTCAGGCAGGGAGACACTATCTCGCCAATGCTATTCACCACGTGTTTACAGGAAGTATTCCGAGGCCTGAATTGGGAACAGTTGGCGATATGAGTTAATGGAGAATACCTAAATAATCAGCGATTCACTGATGGCATTGTCTCGCTCAGTCACTCAGGAGATGAACTGCAAATCATGATTCCTGAGTTAGATACACAGAGCAGAAAGGTCGGTCTAGAAATTAACATGCACAAAACCAAAGTAATGTTCAGCAGTCTAGCAGGGGAACAGCAGTCCACAATTGCCAAGTAATGTTCAGCAGTCTAGCAGGGGAACAGCAGTCCACAATTGCCAGCGAGGGGCTGGAAATGGTAAAGAAATACGTCTACTTGGGGCAGGGAATGACAGCTGATCCGGATCATGAGAGGGAAATAACTAGAAGGATAAGAATGGGGTGAAGCGCATATGGCAGGTTCTCTCAGATCATGAATGGCAGTTCACCAATATCCCTCAAGAGAAAAGTGTGAACCAGCTGTATCTTACCGGTGCTCACCTACGGGGCAGAAACGTGGAGGCTAACGAAAAGGGTTCAGCTTAAGTTAAGGACAACGCAGCGAGCCATGGAACGAAAAATTATAGGTGTAACGTTAAGAGACCGGAAGCGGGCAGAGCGGGTGAGGGAACAAACGCGGGTTAACGACCTCCTATTCGAAATCAAGAGGAAGAAATGGGCTTGGGCAGAGCATGTTATGCGAAGGCAAGATAACCGCTGGTCCTTAAGGGCAATGGAGTGGATCCCAAGAGAAAGTAAACGTAGCAGGGGGCGGCAGAAGGTTAGGTGGGCGCATGAGATCACGAAGTTTGTAGGTGTAGGATGGATTCAGCTGGCGAAGGACACGATTAATTGAGGAGCCAAGGCCTTTGCCCTGCGGTGGGTGTAGTCGGGCTGATGATGATGAACACGTGACCACGATGCCTCGGCCAATAGGAGGCTCGGTTACCTGGCGGCGCGCTAGGAGGGTTGGGAAGCAGGAAAGTTCAAAGCTTTGCGTTTGTTTTGCTTCAATGAGAGGCTTCAGCAAACATGAGCCTTACAGGACCTCTGGAGGAACAACCTGGGTCTCACGAGCCGCACTGGTGGCTCTCTTTGAAATAGGCACCTGCCCGGGTAGGGACGCACCGCTTAACAGCTGCACCACTGCGGCAGTAGATTACGAAGTTTGCAGGCATAGGGTGGATGCGGCTGGCGAAGGACAGGATTAATTGGAGAGACATGGGAGGGGCCTTTGCCCTGCAGTGGGTGCAGTCGGGATGGTGATGATGATGATGATGATGATGAACACGTGACCACGATGCCTCGGCCAACAGGAGGCTCGGTTACCTGGCAGCGCGCTAAGAGGGTAGGGAAGCCGGAAAGTTCAAAGCTTTTCGTTTGTTTTGCTTCAATGAGGGGCTTTAGCAAAAATGAGCTTTACAGCACCTCTGGAGGAACAACCTGGGTCTCACGAGCCCCACTGGTGACTCTCTTTGAAATAGGCACCTGCCAGGGTAGTGACGCACCGCTCAACTGCTGCACCACTGCGGCAGTAGTGGTATTTCTATGAATCTCTGAAGGAGAACTTGCGCAGTACGGATGTTATGTTGTCACTTTAAGGGTCGCCCAGATGTTCTTTCCATACCTCGCTGCGCTGTCCTCAATATAGAGGGTCCCTGAAATGGGTGTTTGAGGTTGGCTATAATACGCTTGCATTATGTAGAGTATGTATGTATGTTTGTATGTATGTATTAAGACCTCAAAAGCGAGGCGATCATTTACAATAATTTTTTTTCTTAACTTGCGCTTCTAAGCCTCGGGGCGACCATCTGCGCCGGGCTTTCGCCCGAATCCACGCGGAACGCGTCATGCAGCGCGCCTTACGTCAGCAGCGGAGGGCTAACATTGTTTCACCGTTCCAACTCTTTATGACGCCACGCTGCTACCATGGCAGCTGCCGGAAGCTCCGCACCTCGGGGAACTCCCGCGCCCGTCGGTAGCAGGTGGAGGGCCCAAATGGGTGGGGCTAGAGTTACTGTATAGTACCAGAGTTGCGCGTTTGTACGCCATATTGTTCCCCGTAGCATCCAAATAATGAGGGAAAGCCGCAACTCTTACAAGCTGGAGCCGGACTTGAAGTGGTTAGAGCAAGTGCAGGCTCAATCCGCTTGATTCTGGCTTCCGAACTTTCCTTCTTCTAGGCATATTTCTGTTGCATTGAACGACACAGCTTGCTAGTAATGTGTCGGCTGCCCCAAAGCCTATCTCAATGAGTTACGAAAATACCCGCCACGTGGTGGATAGGTAATGTATCCATATGTCTTTGAATAACGCCATCTGCCGGGCTAGTTGGTTGTGATCCAGATGTATCAGCAGCGCGAACACAGAACAGGGAGAAGATAATACAGAGCGCTGATGGATGGGTGGTGCCATCTGTTGTCAACGCCACAAACCATAAACGTTTGCTTTTTAAAGGGGCTGCGAAACACCACTTGAACAGATGCTGGTTACACTTCAGATGGATTCTTTATGTCACACAGATGCTGACTCAAAACGAATTACGAGAATCGATGCATAGGAACGGGAGTTATTTAACGAAGAAATTTCAAAATACAAGCAAACAAAATGCTGCCCTCATCTCTATTTTCGTGCAGCTTCCCATTCCTATTACACTCTCCCAATGACGGCACACTGTGCGACCAATAAAAAACGCCCAAACTTAGCACGTGGCGGAAGTTTACACTCCATGGTTGCCTGTTCTCTGTAACTCGTTCATGCCTAGGCTCGCGGCGCCGTTTGCATGGTTACAACAACCATGTGAACGCCCAGCTGACCCAGCGATGCTTCATCGTCACCTCGACGGCGCAGAAGGAAACACTGATCAGTGACGTTCCCTTACTTATGGACCCCAACTCGAGTGCGAGATACTGCGACGGTGTGACAGCCTGCGCAAGATATCAGACATTTAGCATAGCGCGTACCTCTACTGCTTACCGCCAACCATCGCCCCTAGCGCGCTGGTTGGTCACGGCGAGCAAAGAGCGCGCGCTGTTGACGGGAACGTGGCGCCATCTGGCGCCGCCGCCCGGTGATCCTCCACAAGCTGACGATGCGCACTGTCTGCTAAATGTGAACTGCACGCATCATTCCTTGGGACCAAAATGAACGCTTATAGAGTGCAATGGCTCGATCGGATCAACTCCGCAAAGCCGCACTCAGATACATAGACAGTACCCATAAGTGTTAGTGCTAGGGCGCAGGATGTTTACAGAGAGGCGCAAAGTCCGTCGATGCAAAAAGTAGCCAGAGCCTCTACTGCTGAATTTTTGTTTTACTTGCTTTACAGTGCTTTTATCTAGGGCGAACAAGTTGGTTTTGTTAATGTAATATAGAACACAAAAACTTGACAAAACGTATCTCTAGTTATTAACACAATTTGCAGTATATTTACTCTTTGTCCAATCATAAAGCTCGCCCTCCGCGATGTCATATCCGCTGCTAAAAACCGCCACTGTATGGTGACACCGTCAGTGCAATGAATTTGTTTTTGCGAGCTAATTAAAATATTAAAAACAGGAGTACAAGCGGTACGAACGATGCTAATAGCATCACTATAACTCATTCTATGCAACCAACGGGAAAAACAATGCATTGAAAATGTGTTTCGGGGCCCCTTTAACAATCGACAAACGGTTGCGATTAAATTGTGTGTTATTGACAAGAAAACATCGTTGTCAGTGAACTAGTGCACTCGAACGAGAAAAGTGCGGCAAAACAGGGCAACAGTGTACGAAGTGTACTAATAGACTGTTAGCAACGGTATAGTGCTAAACGATGCAAATGAGTTGGCTTCTCCGAAATGCATGAATGCTTTTCAATTATGTGATCGCGTTTAACCAATAGAAGCGCGAGCAGCACAGGGAAAACAAACGCACAACTCTAGGCTATTACACAGTAACTCTAGTTGGGGCAGGCGAGAGAGTGCCGACATTTCAGCGTGCAAATGTGACCAGAGAAGAGAGAAACGCGCAAAAACGCGGAAATTTAAATTTAAACTACAGATAACTTAGCTTCCACAGAATGCATTAAAAAAAGTCTTGCTGGAGGATATCTGTCAAGCGGTGCCCTTTAACAAACTAGACATTCCGCAACATTATTTAGAGCCCCTTTCACAGCCTCGTCTATAGCGGCGGACGTAAGACGTCCTGTATTACCGCCCTCGCGATAGTACAGGACGTGCTACGTCCACCGCTATGGACGAGGGTGGCGCTGGTGACCACTCTCAAGGTTCGTTTACACCCAATAAACATAAATACCCACGAGAGCAGCAGATTGGACAGCCGTCGCCGTAGCTCAGTTGGTAAGAGCACCGGACGCGATATTTGGAGGTCGTGGGTTCAGATCCCACCGGCGGCAAGGTTGTTTTTTCTGCTGCTTTATAAGTAATTTTCTTTAAGCGATAGATTAATCGAAGTATTTTTATCCCACTGACTAGCACTACACATAAAAAATAATAAAAACATTCCCCTATGCACCTTGGTTTCGGTGACTGTTGGCTCCCTTCATAAGTTCGTCAAAAACGAGTCTCTCCTTTCCTTTACCTTGTCTTCTAATTGCTTAACGAGGGTCTCGGTTCTGGCAGTCTTGATGTCATAGGTAGCATAAGAGGGCTCTCGCACAGTTTCCGCCCTCGCCGTTAGATGACATTCTACGTCACGCTCGCGGTATAACAGGACGTGCGACGTCCACCGCTATGGTCGAGGGTGGCACTGGTGAACACTCTCAAGGTTCGCTTACACGCAGTAAACATAAATACCCACGAAAGCAGCAGATTGGACAGCCGTCGCCGTAGCTCAGTTGGTAAGAGCACCGGACGCGATATTCGGAGGTCGTGGGTTCGTATCCCACCGGCGGCATGGTTGTTTTTTCTGCTGCTTTATTAAGTAATTTTCTTTAAACCGATTGATTGGCACTACAAATAAAAAACGATTAAAAGAACCATTCCCCTTCGTTTCCGTGACTGTTGGCTGCCTTAATATGTTTGTCAAACGAGCCCCTCATTTCCTTTACCGTGCGTTGGCTCCGCAGAATAAAGATTTATTCTGCGGAGGCAGTCAGCTGTCGCGACGGCTTCTCCGCAGCCCAAACGTGCACGCACGTATCCTAGGGGAACCCAGGGGGACCAGACTCCCTTCCGAAATTGATCCCGCGTCCTCATGCTGACGAGTCGAGCGCAGCATACCACTCAGCCAGCGCAGCCGTGGTACAAAAACAAGGATCCCATCAGGCGGTCACGAGAAAACATAAAATAGCGATGTTATGCCTGAATCATGACGGATAGCCAACGCCGACCGGACAGATGCATTTGACTGCCAATATCCGGTTTGACAGTTCTACGGAACGGGGACAGACGTGATCCTACTTACGTGAGAAGAGAGCATTACTCTAAAAAGTGCAGAGAGGCGTCACAGAAGAAGGTAACGGCGGGCACAAGACGGAAGCATCGAAATGACTTGTGGGCAGAAGGCATCCGCCCGAGCCCGTTCTAGTGATGCAGGCCAATGAGTGAAAGGGCAGACATTAGAGTTGTAATGCACATGCGCTCGCTTTCACATAAGAAATTAGGGGCGGATTTAAAGGGAGGGATGAAGACCTTTCCCCTACCCCCCTTAAAAATTGCAGAAGAGCCACTCAAGAAAAGAATGGCAGGAACAACACAAGAGCATTGAAGACTGCCGGGCAGGAGGCATCCGAGCCCACACGATTACCTTCCCTCTGCAGGTTGGCTCGATGAAGCGGTGGCCGCGTGGGAGTGGTCGGTGGCCGCATGGGAGTCGTCCTCGCCTGCTGCAGGCTGGCTCGATGCAGCTGCGGCCGCGTCCAAGTGGCTGTGGCCCGCCGCTGCACCCTTGTCAGCAGACATGGCCTAAACGAAAAAAGGCTATGCTAAAAACACCTTTCGAATACGTTTCACCATTTCATATTTATATTGCATGTTTGGCCCTGTGCTTAAATTGCAATACGAATGCCTCCTAAGTATGCTAGGAGTAATATTTTGAACATTCTTAGAAACGGATAATAAAAATAATTGGTTTTGGGGGAAAGGCAACGGTGCAGTATCTGTTTCATATATCGTTGTACACATGAACCGCGTCGTAAGAAAAGGGATAAAGGAGGGAGTGACAGAAGAAAGGAAGAAAGAGGTGCAGTAGTGGAGGGCTCCGGAATGATTTAGACCACCTGGAGATCTTCAGCGTGCACTGACATCGCACAGCACACGGGAACCTTAGCATTTTGCCTCCATAAAAACGCAGCCGCCACGGAGGGGTTACCCGCCGCGGTGGCTCAGTGGTTAGAGCGCTCGGCTACTGATCCGGAGTTCCTGGGTTCGAACCCGACCGCGGCGGCTGCGTTTTTATGGAGGAAAAACGCTAAGGGGCCCGTGTGCTGTGCGATGCCAGTGCACGTTAAAGATCCCCACGTGGTCGAAATTATTCCGGAGCCCTCCACTATGGCACCTCGTTCTTCCTTCCTTTCACTGCCTCCTTTATTCCTTCCCTTACAGCGCGGTTCAGGTGTCCAGCGATATATGAGACAGATACTGCGCCATTTCCTTTCCCCAAAAACCAATTATTATTATTATTATTATTATTATTATTATTATTATTATTATTATTATTATTATCCACGGAGGTGTTCGAACCCGTGAACTCCTGATCAGTAGCCGAGCGCTCTAACCAGCATAATAATAATAATAATTGGTACTTGGGGAAAGGAAGTGGCGCAGTATCTGTTGCATATATCGTTGGACAACTGAACCGTGCCGTAAGGGAATGGATAAAGGAGGGAGTGAAAGAAGAAAGGAAGATATGCCGTAGTGGAGGGCTCCAGAATAATTTCGACCAGCATCAAATACACATTTTCTGTCCACTTAGAATATTTATTATACATTAAAAATATACAAAAATATACATTAAATACATTTAAAATATGCTAAAATACAGATTAACTACATTAAATATACTGAAAATAGACACTAAATACATTAAATATATGCAAAAATATACATTAAATACATGACATAACATTAAAAATACACTAAAATATACAATCAACCCATTATATACAGTAACTTCGGCTCAGCTTTAAAAAGGTGTACTAGTCGGATTCACCGGATAATACTGATCAATGTTGTCAACATCAAAAGTAATGACCGAACTGGCTATAAGCATCACGAGACAGACAATCCCAGAGAAAACGCGTTGTCATGAAGTTGAACATTTCTTTAATTGGTTTTGGGAGAAAGGAAATGGCGCTGTATCTGTCTCATATATAGTTGGACACATGAACCACATTGTAAGGGAAAGGATAGAGGGAGTGAAAGAAGAAAGGAGGAAAGAGGTGCCGTAATGGGGGGCTCCGGAATAATTTCGACCACCTGGGGATCTTTAACGAGCACTGATATCGCACAGCATACGGGCGCCTTAGAGTTTTTCCTCCATAAAGACGCAGCCGCCGCGGTCAGGTTCGAACCCGGGAACTCCGGATCAGTAGCCGAGCGCCCTAACCACTGAGCCACCGCGGCGGGTAGAAGTTGAAGAGTAGAACACTTTCTGGGGCAAGTTGGTGCATAGCTTGAGTAGAACAAAGCCTCCTCTATTTTTCCGTGCCTGGTCGAAGGCTGCTGAAGCGCCGTCTGACTCCGCCATGTTTCTCCGCGGGGCGGCACTGCCAGCCCTGGATGGATGGATGGGCGTGCGCGAAGTTGCGGCCGACTGCTGGGGCTTCGGCGGCCCCGGAATAAACGTGGGCTTTGCCTACTTAGCAAAGGACCAACTCGTCCTAAACGATTACCAATTCATGGTTTCAACAAAGAGGAACGCTCTTTTATATCATCTGGAAAATTAACGTCAGTTAATTGCGAGTCAGCAGCGCCGAGCGCCTCGAGAGCAAATTTTTTCTTGTGTGTTTTCTTCTTTCAAAATTTTTCAATACTTCTCTCAAGTCAACCTTGTTCATATGCCTCGCAGTGTTCTGCCCTGTTCATTAACAGGGAAAGGAGCGCGATGGCAGAACACTCCCTAGCTGACTCTGGGAGAACATGCATTGTGCTCACTGCCGAGAAATCAACGCATAACAGTCACCGCCACTACAAAAAATACGTCACTCTGCCTTATGCCTAAGTGCCAGCGAAACCATCGCCCGAATCCTGAGAAAAGGGTGGTCTCCAGGTTGCGCCCAAGTCTACAAGCACTGCTGCACTTGCTTATCAGGTGTTCCTAAAATCGGCCTCTGAGAAAAAGAGCCCAAGGCATTATCTACAAAAGTCCTTGCGCCGACTGCGACGCAAGCTACATCAGCGAAACCAAAAATATATAAAAGAATTCGGCAACACATAAACGACGTCCGCAACTATGCAAGAAAGCGCTGTCCTGTAACTGAACATTCCTAAGACACACAATCAACTTCGACGAAACCAGCATACTCGTTACCGGAGCAAGTTAGCAAAAACGCGCTTGCTCGAATCCTGGCACATTCAAACGACCCCGAATAACATCAACAGCACAACGGAAAACCTCCCCAAAACAGACAATCACCTTCGAAGAAACCAGCATCCTCGGTGGTGGTGGTGGAAACATTCATTGCCAAATACAGAGGGGGGCAAACCCGCTAACATGGCACGAGGCAACCCTTAGGGGGCTGCCCTTACATGGCAAAGGACAGCCCTTGGAGGGCTATCCGCTTCAGGGCGTCGGTAATTATCCGGCGCTGGTCAGCAGCAGCGGAGCTGGCCAGGAGAGTCTCCCAGTATGACTCCGCCGTGGTGGGGGATGGAGGGTGTGGGAAGGCAGGACATGTGAGCAGAACTTGAAGGAAGCCGTGGTAAAAACAGCGCAGCGACGACAGACACAGAGAAGACAGAAGAAGACGGACAAGCGCTGACTAACAACTAAAGTTTATTGGAAAAAACACAGGTATTAATACACTCCTAAAACAACCAGGGAACACGCCCCTCTTAACATCCTTCTAATCGTGCGAATCTAGATACTTAATCTCACATTCGTGAAGAAGCACTGACGGTGTGCTGACGCATGCATCACCATTCGCGTGGATGCGATAGTGGTATAGCCGTTGCATGTTTAGGATCAGCACTTTCGAAATCGTGTGTGCATGGAATGAAGAATAGTTTTAATCAGCAGGTTGGTAGATTACAATCGGCAGGATTTCCGGAAGAGGTAATCGTGCTTGCTTGCAATAAATTGCTGAGGAAACTAAAATCTTTCAAGAGTTGCCATCCATCAGAGCCGTCAGGCATGAAGAGGCATACGGTTATACCATATCTTCATCGTTTGTCACACAACTTAAAAAGAGTAGGCGCCAGATATGGAATTCAAGTGCTCTTCTCAGCCCCGCAAAAGCTTGGAAAAATTTGTGCCATAATAGATAGGAAAGCAAAGGCTAAAAAACAGAAACCAACCTGGAGTAGAGCCTGCAAAATAAACCACCAAAAGAAGTTTACGTCATGTGCTGAAAGCGTAGTGTATGACATTGAGTTTTCCTGTGGCAAGAAATACATTGGCCAAACGGGAAAATGTGTGAACACCCGTCTTCGTCAGCATCATACCTCGTTAAATGGCCCCCCATCGTCCAACCTTGCATTACATTTTAGAGATTGCCCCCTGAATAATATCCCAGGTTCCCCCGACAAAAAAATGTGCAACCCTCTTTTCCATGAGACAAAAGTTGTTTGCAGGCACAGGGATAAATTGACAAGGGAACTGTGTGAGGCGTATCGCATCCACGCGAATGGTGATGCATGCGTCAGCACACCGTCAGTGCTTCTTCACGAATGTGAGATTAAGTATCTAGATTCGCACGATTAGAAGGATGTTAAGAGGGGCGTGTTCCCTGGTTGTTTTAGGAGTGTATTAATACCTGTGTTTTTTCCAATAAACTTTAGTTGTTAGTCAGCGCTTGTCCGTCTTCTTCTGTCTTCTCTGTGTCTGTCGTCGCTGCGCTGTTTTTACCACGGCTTAAAGATGCACCAACTAGCTCAGTTGTCGGTTCTTCTGCAACTTGAAGGAAGTCTCCCGGTTTCCCGCAGAGCTTACAAGAAAGAGATTGATCGGGGTAGCGGGCATGAAGGAGAATAGGGTAGGGAGCAGTTCGGGTCTTGATTCGGCGCCAGTGGGAGGCCTGGGTTAAGGTTAGGGAGGGAGCCGGCAGTGCGTAAACGCGCCGGGTATCTCGGTAGTAGGCAAGAATATATTTGAACGTAAGCAAACGCTCCCGGGATGGCGGAGGAGGTCCAGCTCCGGTCCGCAAAGTGAGACATCGGGCGAGGGAGTGCACCTCCTCGTTACCCGGGAGGCCTGCGTGTGCGGGGGTCCAGATAAAGGTTACGGGGTGGGTGGGGTGCCAGAAGCGTAGAAGCCGAGCCGCCGTGCGGGATATCAGGCCTTTGGCGAAATTGGATAGGGCGGATTTTGAGTCGGAGATAATTTTGGTGGCAGAGGTGGTGGCAAGAGCGAGTGCAATGGCCGCTTCCTCTGCTATTTCCAATGAGTCTGTGGTGACGGATCCTGATGCGATTAGTCGGGCCTGAGAATTAGCTACGGCGAGAACCATGCGGGAGCCCGACGAGTACGCTGCCGCGTCCACGTAGGCTACCTGGGGACTGTTGCTGTAGAGCTTGTGCAGGGCTCTGGCGCGGGCTGTCCTGCGTTCTCCGTCGTGCTCGGGGTGCCAGCATGCTCGAAGCCGGAACAATTATACACACAAACCTGCAGTCACCCAGCGCGCGGACGACTTTCCACCGGAGGGGAAAAGTCTCATCGAAGACCTTCTCAGGACACAGAAAACGTTGCTGCCAGCGCCAGACACTGCAGCACTTGCGATGTTAGGAGCTAGGTTATTTGGCTCGCGTTGTTCAAGAAAAAATTGATTGCAGCAGCTGCACTGCTCTTCTTACTCGTTCAGCCTAATCTGCGCCCAGTGACATTTTGATCCGTCATCAGGACAGAGGAGGCCTCTTTTATCCTTCAACGCAGTTTGTGTACGCTCTGTACGCCCTGAAGATCTATACGTCGAGGGGTTGCTCAACAAAAGAAGATTTTTAGCAAAACCCCTGCAAGCTGCAGTCAACAATGTAGTTGATGCTCTTGCAGAACATGGAGCACTTAAATGTGAGCATGCTTGCAGTGATCACGGCGCGGTTCAGGTGTCCAACGATATACGAGACAGATACTGCGCCATTCTTTTCCCCCCAAAACCAATTATTATTATTATTGCAGTGATCACCACGGCCAACTTCTGAAACTCATCTGCATAAAGTTTTTCCGGCCTGTTTTTGTGAATTATATGCATTATCAGTGACTGACAGGAACGAAGTAGTAAAGCCTCTCTCGCGCAAGCTGTTAAAGTTGTGAAAACTTTTTTGCGCATGTATGTTTTATTCTAACTACGACAGTAAAGATTTTCCCATTCACTCATCACTCACAAAAATGCTTCCTTAATGTCTCTGCTTATATATTGGATCAGATACGACTTGTGATGAGAATGCGTGTTTTGTACAAAGAAGCACACTAATAATTACCGTCGATAAAGCTGAAAACTAAGGAATTCATCTCGGTACTGCAGCAATGTTCGATCTGTATGCCCGGCCGCCGCTTTCATAATTTCCATGATGAGCAGCTTTTGTTAAAGTACATGCGCACATGGCTTAACAAAAACAACTTAGCACTTTAACCACCGTGCCCGCATATCACTCTTAGTAAAAGAAGAGGAGTATACGCAGTAGCAGAATTGCGCGCCGCATTTTACGCTGCGTGCAACTCCTGCCGGGTCGTCTGCTCCGATGTATGTATGTATGTATGTATGTATGTATGTATGTATGGATGGATGGATGGATGGATGGATGGATGGATGGATGGATGGATGGATGGATGGATGGATGGATGGATGGATGGATGGATGGATGGATGGATGGATGGATGGATGGATGGATGGATGGATGGATGGATGGATGGATGGATGGATGGATGGATGGATGGATGGATGGATGGATGGATGGATGGATGGATGGATGGATGGATGGATGGATGGATGGATGGATGGATGGATGGATGGATGGATGGATGGATGGATGGATGGATGGATGGATGGATGGATGGATGGATGGATGGATGGATGGATGGATGGATGGATGGATGGATGGATGGATGGATGGATGGATGGATGGATGGATGGATGGATGGATGGATGGATGGATGGATGGATGGATGGATGGATGGATGGATGGATGGATGGATGGATGGATGGATGGATGGATGGATGGATGGATGGATGGATGGATGGATGGATGGATGGATGGATGGATGGATGGATGGATGGATGGATGGATGGATGGATGGATGAATGGATGGATGGATGGATGGATGGATGGATGGATGGATGGATGGATGGATGGATGGATGGATGGATGGATGGATGGATACGGCTGAACCCTTTAAATCGGGCGGTGGCTCAAGCCACCAAGCCATGACTTATGAAATTTTACTCTTCTCTTGATTTTAGCCACCAACCAGATAACCTTCGCTTGGTTATTTCTATCCGCTTAAAATCTACTTTCCCTTCACTGTCCTTAAACCCCAATGCCTTAGATAAATCAGCCCCGCTGCCTTCCACTGTAGGGTGAAGCCCTTTACAGAAAAGTATCAAGTGTTCAGCCGTTTCCTCCTCCTCTCCGCACGCAATGCACAAAGTGTCTATCTCCTGGTACCTGACTCTATACGTCTTAGTCCGCAAAACTCCAGCCCTGGCCTCAAACAACAAAGAGCTTCCCCTACAATTATCATAGATATTTTCTTTGGCAATTTCCTGTTTAAAGGTCCGGTACGTTCCCAGTGCCGATTTCGTCAGCATCCCTGTTTTCCACAGAGCTCTCTCTGTTTCTTTAACCTTTTTCTTAACAGATAATGGCTGATTTGCCCCCTACTGCGGTCCAGATATTTATTTGTCAATTTTCTAGTTCGCTTTCTCCATTTGGTATCAACATTCCTTATATACTGGTATCTGAAAACTTTCCTAGCCCACTGCTTTTCCCTTTTTCTCAATCGTTCCTCAAATGCTATCTTACTGCTAGCCTCTCTGCTGTCGAAAGACGCCCATCCCATATCACCCTGTACCCCCTGATCTGGTGTATTGCCATGTACAAGCTAACCTCCCTACTCCCCGTTGTTTAATTTCTAGCCTTGCTTGAACATCTCGCCTCATACACAGGATCGCATTACCGAAGGTCAGGCTAGGGACCATCACCCCTTTCCAGATCCCTCTTACCACTTCATACCTATTGTAATTCCACAGTGCCCTATTTTTCATGACAGCTGCATTCCTACTAGCTTTATTCATTACATATTTTTCATGCTCTGTCAGATACTCAGCACCGTTATTTATCCACACCCCAAGATACTTGTACCCATCCACTACTTCTAGTGTGAACTCCTGTATTCTATGCTCGCCGACATCATCGTTAAATATCATGACTGCACATTTTTCCTTACTAAACTTGAAACCTTATATATCTCCCACTGTACCACATGTCTATGAACTTCTGTAAATCTTCCTTGTTGTGAGCCATTAGCACTATATCATCGGCGTATATTAGTCCCGGTAATGACTGTTTAATGAATTCTCCTTGCTTGAGAAAAGGAAGGTTGAAGCCTAGTCCGCTCCTGTCTAGCTTGGTCTCCAACCCTTGCAGATACAACATGAACAACAAAGGAGACAGAGGACATCCTTGCCTAAGCCCCCGCGGTATCTCTACAGGCTCTGATACATTTTTCCCATTTTATAAGCACTCTGGTACCTTTATGTAAATCTTTTAAAAGATTAATTACTCCCTCTTCCACATCCAATGTGTCCAGCATGTCCCACAGATATTCTTGATTAACGTTGTCGTAGGCTCCCTTAATATCCAGAAATGCTAGCCATATGGGGCCTGTGTTCCTTTTCAGCAATCTGTACACTGCGTCAATGAAAACAGATCGTCCACCAACCTCCTTTGTTTCCGGAACCCATTTTGTAGCTCCCCTAGCACCCCCTTGTTCTCCACCCAAGCCTGCAATCTGTCCTTTATAATCTGCATCACCACCCTGTAAACCACATATGTCACTGTTATGGGACGATAGTTACTTACGTCTGCTTTGTCCTCCTTTCCCTTATATATCATGTTCATTCTACTTAATCGCCATTCATCGGGGACTTTCCCACCCACTATCATTTTATTCACTACCTGTATTAATGTTTGCGTGGATATTGGTCCTAGCTTCTTTATTAACATAATCGGAATTCCATCTGGAACTGTTGATGTGCCACTAGGAACCTTCTTCTCTGCCCTTTCCCACTCTCCTTGCTCAAGTGAAGCTATTGCTGTGAGCGGTCTATCCTCCTTCGATAAATTATGCACCACGTGCTTTGCTGTAAATTTTTCCGTCATCTTTGTTCCTATGTGTTTTATTGCTTCATCCCCTTCTAGTCGAATACCTTCATCTGTAACAATAAACCTTTGTTCTAGCCTAGTCTTATTACTCATTGCATTTAGATGTTTCCAGAATTTTTGGGCTGCTTTTCTATCCTTTTTATTTACTTTTGACATCCATTGGGCACCCTTCTAATTTTCTCATTAATCAAATAGGATGCTTCTCTTCTACACTTTATGAAGGTATCCCATTTTCTGTCTACTTCGGATTTTGGTTCCCCCCTCTTCTTGGAATATCTGTGTTCCCTGGACACTTCCTGGCGCTTCTCTATTGCCCTCTTGACCTCCTCATCCCACCAACTCTTGGGTTTTCGTCTTTTCCCTTTTAGCTTTACTCGCACCTTAGCTAGCTCTAGCTCCAGTAATCGAGTTAATTTGGTATAAGTCCATTCTGTTTCACTATCCTCAAAAATTACTTTCTCAATTTGTTTCGCTGCTGCTTCCAATTGCTTTTCTGAGTAAAAATTCCCCTCTGATTGTTCATCTCGCTTTAGTCCTACTTTGGTTTCTCTTCTGAAACTCAACTTGATACGCTTGTGGTCACTACCTAGACTTCTGGAAACATGTTCATCTATGCTCATTACCCCTAATCTATTATACATCCTCTGTGACATTAGTGCATAATCTATCGTCGAGTGCAGACTCCCTGCCTCCCATGTTATGAGCCCTTCACGCTTCTCGGTACTGTTGCACACAACTAATCATGCCTGTCACACATGTCCTGCACCATGCTTCCTGTCGAATCTGTGTACCCATCCAGATCTTCTATATGTGCGTTCATGTCGCCTTACATAATTATCTCGCCCTGTCCTCCTAGCTCATCAATGTCGCTTGCGATGCATTCTAACATTTTCCTGTTTTCCTCTTTGGCATTAGCTCCTGTCCACAGGTATACAAAGCCAAGTAGTGTTTGCTCCCCTGCCACTTTTCCTTTTAGTTATAAATGTTCCTTGCATCCCAGTTTAACCCTTTCGATATTCTTTTATGAATGAATGCCCCAATTCCACCCCCCTTTCTGCTGCCCTCTGTTCTATTGCAATATTCCCATGCGCAGTCGGGGTTACAGGGTGGTTGCTCCATGTCTCTAAGATGTGTTTCCACTAAACCATATACCATTAATTCCTCCTGCCTTAACTGTTCTTCTATTTCCTCCCATTTCAGTCTATTCCTGCCACCTTGCATGTTAATGAAACATATATCTGAATTAACTTGGCCCTGGCGCTTGTGTCTATTTCTTCTCCTATGGTTCCAACGTCCATTTGATCTTGGTTCTTCCTTCTCTACACTGGTTCCCTCAGAGCTCTAGGTCCCCCCAAAAACGCTGTTGCCTGGCGACCTATCCTACTACCCACCCTCTTGCCAGTGGCACCACCGTAGTGAATGCCATCCTGTGCAAAAGGGTGGGGCCTGGCCTCGTACACTTCCCTGTTAACTTCCATTACCCCGTATCCATCCAGGGCTGCGCGCGTTACTCGTAGGCAGCTTCGCGTACTAGCGCGAACGCCGCCTAACAATGGCGTTCTCCACGGTTGAGCGGGCATGAAAAAATAGAGGAGGCTATGAGTAGAAGAAGCGCACAAAAACACAGCGCACAGGTAAAGAATAACGAGGCAGGCGCCTGTCTCGTGTTATTCTTTACCCGTGCGCTGTGTTTTTGTGCGCTCCGTCTATTCAATCATCAAGAGGTTTATGACAATGGAAGGTCCCGTCACGGGGCCCGAACGGGAATGATGTCGCCACACAAGGTTAATGCCGACCGAAATTGACATCAGCAAACAGGAACTGCTCCGACAAGTGTGACACTTGGCGTGGCTTATATATACCCCTCGAGAGGAGACGCATTATCCTGCTCGGTGAGGCGCAATTTGCGCAAGTACTATGGGCCCACAAATTGTCGCTCAAGCGTCGGCGTGGTCGCGTTCGAATCTGTGGTCTATCTGGAACCGAATTATTAATCGTAATTTGCGTGAGGATTCACTCAGGAGTCGAACTGTCAATCAACAAATACATGGGCGTCTATGGGAGCCTCTCGGCCTTTCCAGTCGGGGTCCTTTTCGCTGGCATGGTCGGGCCCGGAGGAGCGCATGGCGTCATTGCCGGTATAATGCTATCACGCTTTCCACACGTAATTTAAATAACTGGTGATTACCTTTCTGCTAGGAGTTAACATAGACGAATGGACGACAGAAAAGGGAGAGTTTTCACTGTTCCCGGAAACGTGATTTAGAGCACTAGGTTTTTCCACGGCAGCCTAAAGTGTGCTACAAATATGCTGACGCAGACTACCCATTTGCAAGAATTGAAGTATACTATGCATGAATGAATTTCGTATTTACGAAAGTACACTTTAAATGCATTGCCAACATGTCATTTCCCGAAACGCGATTTCGAGCACTAAGAGTTCAACGGCAGCTTGAATTGTGCTGCAAATACGTTTACGCGGACAGCTCATTCGTTAGAATTGAAGTATACTTTTGACGAATTAATGTCGTATTTGCAAAAGTATACTTTCGATACATAGCCAACATACAAAGGTCATTGCCCGAAACGCGATTTCGAGTACTAGATTGTTCTGCGGCAGCTAAAAGTGGGCTCCAAATAGAATTAAAAGGACTGCCCGTTTGTTAAAATTGTAGTATACTTCAGACGAATTAATTTCATATTTACAAAAGTACACATTTAATACATTGACAACATGCTAAAACCGCATACATATTTTTTACGTGTTTGAAACGAGCTCGAGGCATGCTTTAAGTGACGTATACTTCAGACGAATTAATTCCATATTTACGAAAGTACACCTTTAATATACTGACGTCATGCTAAAACCAGATTCATATTTTTCACGTGTTTGAAACGTGCTCGAGACATGCTTTAAGTGACGTATACTTCGAATGAATTGATTTCATATTTACGAAAGTACACTTTTAATACATTGACAAGATGCTAAAACCACATGTTTTTTCACGTGTTTGAAACGTTCTCGAAACGTGCTTTATGTGACGTATTTTGGCAACTTTTAAGAATATATTTCGAATACCAAGTATAAAATTTAGGAACCTATTTCAGGCATAATTTTAGAGCATTCATGAATAAAAAATTATGTATAAAATAAATTATAAATATCCCAGAGTATGCTCCAAACGTATTAGTTTTCGCTAAGGGGACAGCTGCGAAAAGCGGCGAATCCTAATGATGCAGGCCAATGAGTAAAGGGGCAGACAGAGTTGTAATGCACAAGCACACGCTTTCACATAAGGAATTAGGGCCGGATTTAAAGGGAGGGATGCAGACGTTTCCCCTACCCTAAATCGAGTAATAGCTTGGAAAACCACATTTTGCCCAGTGGTGAATCTAGCAAAAATCTTTTCCTTCCTTTTTACTATTATTTTTAATAAAACCACTACCACCACCACCACCACCACTGGTTAATTTAAGGAAGGGAGGCGGTAGTCCCTCACAGCAAGAAATTTTCTACCGGAAAGCCATGAAATATCTTATTTTTATGACGAGGAGAGTCCAAGAAGCGTTTTGAACCGAAAAGCTTCACTAGGTTCGTCAACACCGGGCTTCGCGTGAGCCACACTACAGATTTGCCACAGCTGCGCATGTGTAAAACCGAGTGACGTCACGCGGAGTGCAAATGGTCGCTGCTGCCGCAGCCGTCGTAGCCACCGCGCGCTGACTCCGTCGTCTGACCTTTCGCCGTGGGAGGAGGAGAAGAAGACCCAGAAGTGGTAGCGTGGGAGTTGGAGATTTTAATAGCCTTGTATAACGATTGTACAAGCTTTGTATACCTAAGACAAAACGTTTTGGAAAAGCTAGAAAGGTATACCCAAATTGTAACCCTATGTATGAAACCTTAAGCTAAACCACGAGCATCGCCACGAAGCTTTTCGCTTCGAGATATCCAGGCTTAACACTTTCGCTAATCCTCAGCCCAACTTTCTTCTTTAATAGGCAGCCGCCCTCACTCCCGCCACCAAATTACCCAAAATACGCCCCTACATTGTACCACTTTCTCTTTTTCGAGGGAAGAAGGTCAAGAGATGCCTGGTCCACATAAGCTACTACCCCTCCAAGGTGGCCCATAAATTTGCCTCTAAGTTACAGCCTTTGTCAAGAGTTTGGAGCGCAAAGGAGCTTGCTTTTGGGACAAGGTGGGCGGCTCGTTATGGTTCCCAGGCGTTCTTAATTTCTTGAAGGTAAGCGGAATTCACATCCTTAAAACGTTAAAACGTTAGGATCTCTGCGGATGCTACAAGAGCCTCGCAACATGGCTTAGAAGTAAACCTTACAGGGCTCTAAACTTTTGACGCGAGAAATTTGAAACGCGTGCGCAAAAGCCAAAATTTCTTAAGCCACGGCGCCAAAAATAATCGCATTTTAAAAATTCTAAATAGTGATATGGCTGCTACTTAAGGTCGACTAATAATCTCTAATCGCAACCAGGCCCCTAACTGTAACAGGTAAAAAACCGTTAACGAGTTTACTAGTAACCAGATTTAGCTCCTGGTCTGATGTCCTCCAACACTGGTATTAAAATTGGAGAAACTGAACCTCCGCATTAAGGGTATGACGCGAGAGCGTAAGGGGTTAATTCTTACGTACACTGGGTCTTCAACAGCGTGAACTAAGCAGGAAGCCGGACTCGGACTGGCGAGAACACTCCTGGACACCTGAACAGGTACACCACCAAATTTGCAGATTTATTTGTTGTCCAACATTTGCAAACGCCACGAACCTGCGATTGCTCTGCTTTTGCTGATCTTCATTTCTTTCAAGCACCACCCCCGACGCCCAACTCGAAAGGCGCGAGCTGTCCCACGCCAAGTCGCTTAGCCAAGATAAGCAAACCGCGTCAGGCTGCAGCCACGAGCGAAACGTGGCGAAATGGGCCTGCCTAGCGAGCGCACTCTCCCCGTCTGTCAGACACAAGCGAAAGACAAGTCAAATCGAACTGCGCTCCAGTTGTCTGCCACGAGCATGCTGGGACATTATCTCGGCAATAGAGGCCAACGCTACATGGCGCCAGCTTCGGTCCAAGACACGCTGTCGAACGTTCGTACATAGCCTCCTATATTCTTCATGCCTGGGCATCGGCTCCAAAGCGGCTGTTAGGCAAAAATCAAGGCTACCGGCGCTCGTTCCACCGACATGTGTGAGAATTGCTGCGCCATTTCCTTCCCTCAAAAACCGATTTTCATTTTTTTTTCCTTGCGGGCGAAGGTTGAGGACGTGGTAATTGGTAATTGGTTTTTGAGGAAAGGAAATGGCGCATTATCTGTCTCACATATCGGCGGACACCTGAACCGCGCCGTAAGGGAAGGGATAAAGGAGGGAGTGAAAGAAGAACGGAAGAAATAGCTGCCTTAGTGGAGGGCTCCGGAATAATTTCGACCACCTGGGGATCTTACAACGCGCACTGACATCGCACAGCACACGGGCTCCTTTGAGTTTTGCCTCCATCTAAACGCGGCCGCCGCAGTCGGGTTTGAACCCGGATACTCCGGATCAGTAGCCGAGAGCCCTAACCACTGAGTCACCGTGGCGGGTGGAGGACTCTAACCGAAAAACAGCGCGCTTACACGGGACAACGCGTGTCCTCTTTCTTTGTCCCGTGTAAGCGCGCTGTTTTTCGGTGACATGTACCAACTGGCCCGGCCAATATCCTTAATGGGTGGAGGACGCTTAAGCTTCGTATTTAAGAATGGGACGCGACAGCGTGTTGCAGCGTTACCTAGGTGTGCACGGAACGCCATCGCCCGTTCGGCGCGACGCGTTGCCTGTTGGGCAATTTAAAGAAAGGAAATAACGCCTGCCTCACATACCTCGGTGGTCACCCGAACCGAACCGTAAAGGAAGGAAAATTGAAATGCATTGAAAATTCGTTTTAAGGAAAGGAAATGACGCCTGTCTCACATATCTCAGTGGACATCCGGACCGCGCCGTAAGGAAAGGAATATTTCGGACGCGCGGTGCCGACAAGTACTACTACTAATAGGACGCCGACGGCTTTTCGACCGAACGAGCTGCATATGCTATCGCGTAATAAAAACCGAAAAAAAAATAGAAATTACAGAAAATTTAAAAAAAATGAAAATGTAGGTAGAATGCACCCGCCGCGCTGGCTCAGTGGTTAGTGCGCTCGGCTACTGATCCGGAGTGTCCGGGTTCCAACCCGACCGCGGCGGCTGCCTTTCGATGGAGGCGAAACGCTAAGGCGCCAGTGTGCTGTGCGATGTCAGTGCACGTTAAAGATCCCCAGGTGGTCGACATTATTCCGGAGCCCTCCACTACGGCGCCTCTTCTCTCACTCCCTCCTTTATCCCTTCCCTTACGATGTGGTTCATGTGTCCGCCGTTATGTGAGACAGATACTGCGCCATTTCCTTTCCCTAAACTAGAACTAAATTCCAATTTCAAAGGTAAAATTAGGGCAGGGAAAAAGCTTTCGGGGCATTTGCGCTCCTAAGCAGACGTAAGTGCAATCCTGTAATTTTTAGGTATTATCCTATGCGAGCGCCTTATCGTGACCAGCGCCTCATTCATAGCCGTAGGCCTACTTTTGCCGATAGCCAAGAAGCGGCGCTCGCAACCTTGACGAAAAGTGCGACGCTCGCTATTCATTGGCTCTGGTGCCGGTGACCAGGCATAGAAAATATAGGAGGCTATGGTTCATGTTAAGCGTGCTGACGGCGGTACATGAATAAGTGAATAAATAACTGACAACGTCAAGCAGTTCGTCCTCACAAAACGCGAAACAAAAAGCTGCGAAAAGACACTTACTATGCAAGCCGTGTCTAGACGCTCGCTGCACACAGGAGGGGAAGCGGCTGGCCTTGGTGTGGGGCCGAGTGACGGGCTGCCGCTATCGCACAGACCAGAAAAACAGCGGGTGCTACTCAGACAGACGGCTAGAAAGGCAGTGCAGCGCAAGAGTGACACGTCACGCAGGTTGAACGTTCCAAGCGCGTGCACGAGGCGAGAGCGCGAGGGCGCTTTATTTATACTAAAAAAAAAACGAAGCCCGGATTCATCGGTACAGGTTCTGGTGGCCGTGTAGCAGCACGAACATCAAATGTATTTTTTTTTGTTTTTTTTTTGGGGGGGGAGGTGCCAAATGCACAACCAAGCAAGTCATTGATATACTGGAAGCTTGATCATGTACTCATTACTGCATGAAGCTTTGACACAGAGTTTGATGTCAGAATGTTGCCAGCAGACGGCACCGCTTTCCGGTCAAAGTGCTTGGCGCCCCTTTGAGCAAGCTGTGCGAACAGAAAGAGGCGCCAGTGTGCGAGTTGCGAGCAGCGTCCATTCACTTTCCCAGATTCCTGATTTGTTTATTCATGAACCGCTTGAGGTAAGTCTGGGCGGATTTTTCTCCTGGTTAGATCTGCACCAAACTCTGGCCAATCTCCCACCGCGGGTATGCTCCATTGCTTAAGAGGCAACAATTCCTCTCTCTCATTTTCTGGAAAATGTGGGGAAAATAGGAACAATTTGTTGTGCAGAAAATTGTTTACTCTTTGTGATTCTTCTGGTTGGTTCATGCAACTCGGAACAGTTTAACAAAATGGGCCAAATGTTAATTCTTGCTATTGATGACATACTGATTCCTCATATTCTAGCGTTGCTAGCAAATATTGATATTGGTTCTGCAATGTAGAGGTAATGATTTTTTTATTCGTGCATAAATGGGACATTAAAGGGTTGAGTGACATGGCACAGCCTCAGTTAGCACGGGAATTTTTTGAAGCGATGGCGATTGGCGGCAACAGATAAAAGTCCACCATTCCCATGGCTCTCACTGAGAAAGAAGGTACCTTCAGCAGTTTCATCCTTTGACAAACTGAGCACAGCACACTCTCAACAAATGCCTGCATTCTTTGGATGCAGTTCCAGATTGATACTACTTTATTTTATTTTATTTTTGCTTTTATCTTCGCTCTTTTTGCCCTCTTGTTCCGTCTTGTAGACCTATCTTTTATAGCTTCATGTTTACTGTTAATTTCCTGGGATGGCTGTTTGCGTTTTCATCTTTTTACATTTTTGCACTATAACGTGGGCACATCTGATTTCTCGCGACGGCATAGTAATACACTGTGGATTCCTCCCCCCCCTTCCCGTTCTGTTTTCTGAATATGTATGTTCTTGCACACTTAAAGACCTGTTAGCCCCGTGTCGTGTGTCCATTCCTTATTGTTGGCTGTCGCATTCTTTTCCCTAATCAACTTCGACAAACTGAATCAATCGGTAATGAAATTAGCGGATTAGGTTCCAGAGCAGCTCCTGAGCTGCGACGAGTTGTGCCGTAATGGGCCTCTCCGTATTCAATGTAAGCAGCTGCTCTCTGCATAAGGCATGCGTCATATCGCTCTTTGGACTGCTCGAGACTTGTCCCACTGATATCATGAGTGATTTATCGCGCCCTGCGCTTCATTTCTGACTCACGTTTCGCCGAATGTGGTGTATTGAATGACCGGCCCTAGTCGCCCCAGAGCGTCGAAAGCGCTGTTGCTGATTCTGCGTCACGGCTGAACCGCCCCTACCACGGAGAAGGAGCTTCGGCGCAATAAGCGTCAGGACAGCCTGGCGTTTACCCTTTCGTTGGCGCGAAAGATATGTCTGCTATCAGGAACACAGGCCTTTTGCAAGGTATGGAGTTGATTCACTTGCATCAAACATGCACGTCCATTGCGTCCGATGGTGATGGACGACATGCCGATGCAGCGGAACGGCGCTGTCAGCCTGTGGGCGAAAAGTAAAACACCAGACGCTGCGCCCTGCAGGCTGTACAGTTGCTCTTGCGGAGTGGCCGTCGTGCGATGGGCATCGGCCGGGCCGAAAGAGCCACACGCCGTTTTCCGTCGAAGCACCAGCAAGGAAGATCAATGTAGTCACGCCTGCAGGCCACAAAAAACGCGGACTGGGGCCGTGTCAACATGGACCTACACATGCTGGCAGCGGCGGTGGTCACAAAGAAATGGATGATGGCTGTAGAAAACCTCCCACGTGAGAGGCAGGTCCTGTTTTGGTGCCTCCGTGGAGGCGGGGAAAAAAATATCCGCTTCTAACTACCGTTCACCGCAGTGCTTTATTGGTACCCACCTCACCTCATAAGGGCTGCACTCGATGAGGTCAGGGTGAGGGACAATTAACGGAGAATTTTTTATTAGAGCCAGGTTGAGGGAGGGCAAAGTTGGTCAGGTGAGGGTGAGAGAGGGAAAGATGCACGGGTTGAGGTGTGAGAATGTGTCACAAAATTCGTGCCTCCCATGGGATTTTTTCGTTTCCTGTCAGGGGCGAAGCATATATTCCGAAACACACGTGAGCGCAGAAACGACGACTAAAGGAAAACAGCTAGGCCAGAATTACGCAGGGTGACAAATTTCGGCTTTACAGATTTCTTAAAATTATGCACTGAATGGTACGTGAAATGCACCTCTATGCATAAGTTATGCGGCCAAAGAGGCACAAAAAGTAAAGACAACTGCCACCGTCAGGCACCTAACTCACTAAACTAAGCTAAAGCGTTGCACTCGGCTAGCGTGAATGTTTCTATTGGAAATATAGCTGCAGTCGTATTTCTGGACTGCTCCATTTAGTAGAATCTTCTAGAGCAAACGTGCTTCAAGATACTCGCAGTTTCCTCTGATTTCGCGTTAATTACGCATGCAAGCCAGTGACAGTCGATGCGGAACTCCCCCCTGGTGTGACGCAGCGGTCGCGTCGGGCGTTTCTTCCATTCAGATAGCCGGGAGCTGAACGAACATTTTTCATCTTCACCGTCAGCTCTGCGCAGTTGGCAGACGAAACGCCGCCTGACGCCGGGAGGTGTTACACGCGGGTCGCCACCGCCTTGCATGCACGCGGATCCAGCTGAAAATTCGGGCGCCAGTATGTTCACCCATGCGGGGAGAATTCTTTCCAAATTAAATTGTTTAAGAGCACGACTTCCTCTTAGTTTTCGATATAAATGTGCCCGTTCACTGCAGTCACTGAAAAGTTCATTTATTTTGGTTACTTATAGAAGCCTGACGGTGAGAATAATGATGATCTTTGTGGCTCTCTGGTGGCATAACTAATGTGTAGAGGTCATTTGACGTTCCTCTCAGCGCCTATTTTTATGAAATCTGTAAGCTTAATTCTGATCACCCTGTAGACTATAGGCTCCGTACGCTGGTATGGCGGCGCCAGCAGCGACCACATCACCAGCGCCACCTCGTGGCAATCGCCGCGTTGCCAGAATGCCATCGCGGGTGAGTCAACGCCTGCTTCTCTGCAGATTTCAACGCACTGAAAGCGGTGGCGGCATCACTGCGTCATCACTACTACATTTAGTTTCAGTTGCTTTCGGGTTGGGTTTATCATCGATTTCGAGCAACCGTGACTGTGTTGCAGTCCCGACGGCACTGGAACATCCGGCAGCCCAGTTCAACTTATTGCGACTGAGTGCCTTTACAGTTTGAGAAGCAAGTGTCTGAGTTGCCCAGATAATGAAATCAACTGTGCACCTTACATTCACTATGTGAATGGTTGGTTAGAATTGCGAAAAACCAAGATGATAATGCTCTACATCCTGAGGATTGACATTGCTTTACTATATGTGTATTCCCCTCAGAGAAGCCTAGCTCTAAGCATACAAAAACACGATGCGTTTCTCCCTGAGTATGTTCCAAAGTTAGAGGACATTTATTTAGGTATTTCATGAAGGTGCCTAATAAATGAATTATTTTGGTGGTATTTTTCTTTTTATTAGTAAATACTGTGGGGACCTGTCCGGCAGCCCCCTGTGTTTGCTTTCCGGCGAGGCACCGCGCAGCGGCAGTCTCACCTCGAGGATGAACGCATTACCTTGCCAGCTACATTAACTGGCAAGAGAGGGCGCCAGCATCGCTGCGCGGGAGACTGCCAAAGCCCGCGCCCGGGAGAGGGGGCATGGGGCTTCGGCTGGGATCGTCGGCGCGAGCGGACATGTCGCACGCGGCTCCGCTCTTCCCCGGTGGGACGAGGAAGCGGCGGGGAGACTGGCTCCCGTACTCGTCCTGCCCAGGGGCGCGGAGGATCCCTTGCCATAGCGCGGGCGAACATTCGCTCGGAACCTTGCTGGTGAGTCGGACGACCCTGATTCATTTCCGTACCTTGTTGCTAGCTGGCGTTATTGTCGCTGTAGCAATAAAAGCCTGTTTGTGTCAGCCAATGTGTCGTTCCTTTGTTCCCTCAGAGCAAGGCCCGCCGTGGTTGGCGTGCGCTCGGTGCAGGCAAGCTCGACGCATGGATTGTGAGCGGATTCGTTTTGCGTTCGCGCAAGAAACAAGCCAGAAAAGTTTGCCAGTCGCTGTCGGTTTAGTTTTAACCACGGAGTAAGATAGGAGCGCCGACTCTGGCGCGCCGCAAATGCATTCGGAAAATTGGTTTTTAGGGAAAGGAAATGGCGCAGTGTCTGTCTCGCATCTCGGCGTAACCGCGCCATAAGCGAAGGGATAAATGAGGGACTGAGGGAATAAAGGAAGAGGTGCGTAGTGGAGGGCTCCAGAATCATTTAGACCACCTGAGGATCTTTAACGTGCACTGACATCGCACAGCACACGGGCGCCTTAGCGTTTTTCCTCCATAAAAATGCAGCCGCCGCGGTCGGGTTCGAATCCGGGAACTCCGGATCAGTAGCCGAGCGCCCTAACCACTGAGCCACCGCGGCGGGTTTCCTTTCCCAAAAAAAAAACAATTTTCAACCAATTTCGCCCACACTGTCATCTCTCTCACCACCGCCACGTACCTGAAAGCGTGACTGAGGCGTCTCCTGAACGAGGGGTCCAGTTATGCGCCCTTCCTTGCCTCAAAATAATCACAGTCTAGAACCTTGCCAACGCCAATGAACACAATGAACGAAGACAGCTTTCTCTTTGTATATCCCGGATTAGCTGAGCTAATCCACATTAATTTTAAAATTATAAACTTTCAAATATTCATTTAAGACCTACATTAAATTTTTTCTTTTATCCGCATGCGCATGTACTATCGGCAGCAGTAATGAACGGGGTGGGTGTTCCCTGAAAAAAGAAAAAGTTCTATCGCTACCTTGCGACCAAGTCCCCTTGTATATTTAACACGGGTGAAGCATGCATGTTCTCATAAATTCTAAGCGATGAGCTTTTGTGACTGCACCGAAATAATTTTTCTAGACGGATTACTGTTGCATTGGATGACACAGCTTGAAACCAATGCATCGGCTGCATCAAGGCCCATCTCACTTTGTTACGAACAAAATTCTCACCATGTGGATGTGTGGCGCCATTTCTTGTAAACGCCACAGGTCATAAACCTTTCTTAACATTCGGTGAACACTTGAAATTTGCGTGTTAGTAAGAGAACGTTGTTTCAGTGAACATGTGCACTCGGATAAAATTTAGGGGGTGGGGCACATTGTTGACCTAAAGTGCGGTGAGGCGAAAGCCTTTAGCGCGCTATTGCTGTTTGTGTCGCTGTGTGTGGTGAATATGTTGATTAAAGACTACACAGTTCTTATGAGGGCACTTAAGTCTGCTTACGTGCAGGAATGCTAGAGCATGGAACCTTCTAGAACGCGTTTTTTCCACGACGGCTGTACGCGTTGTGGGTTTTTGTTATTTTCACTTTATATTTGTTTCTTAATTTTATTTTAAATGTTATTTTTTTAATTTCAGTTTGATTTTAATGTATTGTTAGTTTATTGATTTTATTTTTATTTCTTTTTCTTTATTTCTTATTTTCATTCAATTTCAATGTTTTTGCTTTTTAGTGTGTTTTATTTTGAGGATGTCATCAGTATGATTGGCAGCTGCAGGCACATTTCTGCGAATATGCCCGCTGGCGAGTCATGAGCCTATAAAGGCTTTCGCCTTTAAAAAATTTGGAGGACGCTTAACCTTCGTCTTTACCCCTGTCACACGGCATTTTTCGAAGGCCTTTCCAACAAAGGCACCTTTTTTCACCAAAGGAGCGAAAGCTTAAAGGAGCAGCGACGCTGCTGCACGGTGCACCCAAAGTTGAAACAGTCGTCGATGCTTAGCACTCGTTGCTGTGCTCTAGCCGGCTGAAGTAAGTGTTTTAAAATTAAAGTGGGGGATTCTGTTCATTCGTTGAGCTCAGACAATTTTTTTCATTCTAATTGCTTGCTTGAAAGAACTGCAACAGCTGCTCTCATCATCAGCAGCAGGTATTGTGTATTGCCTTTGCCGCCAGGGGCACTCGGTGTTGCTGCAACACTTTACTGTCTTAAAATCTGGGCATAAAATATAATCACCGTACAAAAAACAAAGCTAGATAAAAATTTTCAATTTTTAAAAGATATTTTCAAAAATTGTTAGCTTCATCTACTTTGTTTTTTACTGCTTTTACTTTTTGACGTCGAATGGCACTGCCGTCGCAGGTTCTCGAAGGCCGCGCCTTTGGCCTCCAAAGGTCTCGGATGGGCGCCTTCGCCTCCAAGGTCCTTAGCGGCAAAGGAGCAACATCTGTGCCGTGTAGCTGCACTCCTTAAGCCTTTGGATATAAGGACCCGATACTCAAAGGCCTTTGCGGTGCCCGTGTGGCAGGGGTATAATAAAAGAGTGAGACGCGGCAGCGTGTTGCAGCATTGCCAAGGAGTGCACGGAACGCCATCGCCCGTTCGGCGCAACGCGTGGTCCGTTGGACAATTTAAGGAAAGGACGCCTGTCTCACATATCTCGGTGGACACCCGAACCGGGCCGTAAGGGAAGGAAATGAAATGAAAGTTGTTTTTAAGGAAAGAAAATGACGCCTGTCTCAATTCTCGCTGGACACCCATACCGCACCGTTAGGGAAGGAAAATCCCTTCCCTTACGGCGCGGTTCAGGTGTCCTCCGAGATGCCCCATTTTTCACTCACGGCCGACGCCACCGACACTGGCGTTTTTGCGAGCGAGCTCCTGATATATATATATATATATATATATATATATATATATATATATATATATATATATATATATATATATATATATATATATATATATATATATATATATATGAAGGGAGCGAACAGTCACCGAAACCAAGGTGCATAGGGGAACGTTAATTTTTTTTTTAATGTGTTATGCTTATCAGTAGGATAATATTTCTTAGATTAATAAATCGCTTAAAGAAAATTACTTATAAAGCAGCAGAAAAAACAACCACTGATAAGCATAACACATTAAAAAAAAATTAACGTTCCCCTATGCACCTTGGTTTCGGTGACTGTTCGCTCCCTTCATAAATTTGTCAAACAGGCCCCTCATTTCCTTTAACTTGTCTGCTGATAGCTTAACGAGGGTCTCGGTTCTGGCGGTCTTAATGCCAAAGGTAGTATAAGAGGGCTCTCGCACAGTTTCCGCCCTCGCCGTTAGATGACGTTCTACGTCACGCTCGCGGTATTACAGGACGTCCTACGTCCGCCGCTATGGTCGAGGGTGGCACTGGTGAACACTCTCAAGGCTCGCTTACACCCAGTAAACATAAATACCCACGAGGGCAGCAGATTGGACAGCCGTCGCCGTAGCTCAGTTGGTAAGAGCACCGGACGCGATATTTGGAGGTCGTGGGTTCGGATCCCACCGGCGGCATGGTTGTTTTTTCTGCTGCTTTATAAGTAATTTTCTTTAAGCGATTTATTAATCTAAGAATTATTATCCTACTGATAAGCATAACACATTAAAAAAAAATTAACGTTCCCCTATACACCTTGGTTTCGGTGACTGTTCGCTCCCTTCATAAATTTGTCAAACAGGCCCCTCATTTCCTTTAACTTGTCTGCTGATATATATATATATATATATATATATATATATATATATATATATATATATATATATATATATATATATATATATATATATAAAGTAAAGTTGGCCTCAGTCCGCGCCTAAAATGGATCTCGTTTGCAATACTCTAAGGAGTAACTGAACTGCGACGGCACTTATTATTTTACGCTGCCATTAATACGTAGTCCTCGGATAAGACAAACAAGTGAGACGATTTGGTTGGTTTCCCTGAAGATTCAGTGTACGAGTAAAAGAAATCCGCTAAAGATGAACTGTTTTTCGTGCCCTTCCGTGAAAATAAACTTTAGCAGCAACCGCGAACCACAGTGACCCCGCGTAAATAACACTCACGGGGCGTCCGCGTGGCACCAAGGAAAGAAAAAAAAATATGAAATGCTTCAGAATCAGAATCAGAATATATTTATTTAACATCATGGCGATGTTGGGTGCACCGGCAAAAAGCCAGTGGCAAGGCTTGACGAGGCCGGCGCACCCTACAGAAGCTTGGCAGTGATATACTTGTTCACGTTAATAAAACAAACGAAAGAAACAATACGAGGGCACTTTCAACAAAAAAAATGTACAAACATACAGGACATATAACAGTTTTTGGCATTATTTAGCTATATATTTATAAGGATTTCTTATTTAATAAATGTGGGAGAGTGAAGTTCAACATTTGATACCCGTAATTTGTGCGGGTCATAGGTACAAACCAATTCAAAACTATTCGAGTAGAGTATTTAGACTCTTTGTATTTCAGTCCAGACAGCTGTAACATAAAGCAATTGTTTTTAACAACACTTGTTTCATACCGTCTTAAGAGCAACCCTACAAGATGGCTTCTTCCGCGCCCCTTCGCATTCTGCGGTGAAGTCGTCTTAGATGAGCGCGGGTTCTTGGGGTGGTGGTGGTAGTGGTTGTTTATTAAAATAATAGTAAAAAGGAAGGAAAACATTTTTGCTAGCCCCGGCATCTGCCATCGATACTGAAGCACCTGAGCTGGGCCAGCGGAAATAAAGAATAGAAGGCAGAATGGAGACATGAAGTGAAAGAGGTGAGGGGACAGGGTGAGAGGATAGGGGGAGAAGTAATATATACAAACTATTTACACAATAAGAAATGTGTCCAGGTTGTGCGCGTGATTGGTTCATGTTGGAGGAATTAAAACGCACACAGTACTGTGTTGGCTACAACTGGAGTGGGGCGTCCAGTTATTAATCGTTCAAGGTAGGACTCGCGGAGCGTTCGGTCACTGCGTGTAACTAACTACCTGACGGAAAACAGACGGGACGTCAAGCCCGTGTGTTCGAGGAATGCACAGAGCCGTCTCCGATCTCAAAAAAGAATAGGTACCCCAGTTCATTCATCCGACGCATTAGCCAAAAACAGAAAAGATGAAACAAAAGCAGCTCCATTCTTTCCCCAAGCACGCGCCAGAAGCGAAAACGCGTTTGCATCCCATACGTGAAAGGCCCGTTTCACATGCTGCGACTGGACCGAAAATATTCGGTGTAGTCGGTGAAGCTGCAGTGCGATTTTCGATCACTGCTTTCACATGCACCACCGACAAAGCGAATTCGGTCAAAGGGACAGGCAAGGTTTGCATAGGCAACCCATCATTAAACGCGACGGAAACGTCACACGGATGTGCTGATGATTTTATGACCTATGTATTTTTAGATGCAAGGCAATATTTCGCGTGTTTTGATTAGAACAAACACTTTTGCTTCCAATGCGGCAACAGCTCCCACGTGACCGCACGCCGTCTCGGCGCTCCCCAATGGCCAGTCGCAGAGCGAACACACCGACGCTGCGACCTAATTCCAACCGGACGGAACTCGATCGCAAGCCGTCTGCGACTAGACCGACGGCCCTCCCCAGTCGCCGAGCGGCGTAATTCCCAGTGTCGCAGGAGAAAATCGCATGCATGTGAAACGGGCCAAAGACGTGAGCGAGACGCTGGCTTGCATTCTCGGTAAAGAAGAGGTGCTAAGAACGCACAAGCCGACTACCACCATCGGACACCTTCTCCCCCGCCCGAAAGACCGTCACACTAAAGAAAGGGTCCACTGCTCTGTCTGCCCGGCCTCGTATGTAGGAGAGACGAAGAACTTCGCGGAAAGAATGAGTTAACGTCCGACAAATTAGTCTTGAACGCATAGCTGTGGCCGAACACTGCGAGGCATGCGACCACCGAATGGACTTTGACGGCACTATTGTACTGGAAACCGAAGCTAACCCGCGCAGGAGGCTTCTACTCGAGTCGTGGCGCATCCAATAGACACGAAATAACGTTAATCGCTCCCTAGGGACACTTGCCTCTTCTTACATACATGGTTTGCGGCCACTGACCCGGAAGTCTTCCACACGTGGGCCTAAAGAGCCAAGCTGCGCCTCGCCCGTAGTCACACCATGAAGAAGGGACCGGTCCGGTCCCGAAACGTCGGGGTTTTTTTTCCCAAAAGTTAACTTGGTTGGCGTCAGTCATCTTTCTCCTAAATCAGCAAGCCTGCGTAATCTCCAAGGAAAGCGATAAAATATCTTGGTACCTTGATTGCAGTGTTTTGTAGCTATTATGACATTGGTAAACACAGCAGTAGGTCGAGCACCTATAATTGGGAAAGTTTGTTTTTCGCCTTCGGAGGAACCACCTTGCTACTCGCCGCGCTGACTGCAAACTGAACGAAAGAGCAGCATCCACTTTTGAGGCGAAAGCCTTTAATGACTCCCGGCCGAGATCCTGTCCGTCCGTTACATCACCAACCGGAAGTCAAGATAACGGAAGTGACGTCATACCGTCCGTCCATCCGTTACGCTCTTCAACTCGATAAGAAAAGAAGTATTTGTGCACGACTGGATTTGAACCACCATACTTCCGTTCCACAGCGGAGCTTGCCAACGACTACGCTACTTCCTGCCAACGCATATGCAGTTCTTGTCTAGAATGCTGGAGAGTGTTTGCGGAAAGGCGTCAAATCAGACGGATGCTTCCCGAACGCCATCCAGTGCCTCCAGCATTAAAGATTCACAAACAATTGTGTACTTAATTAACATCATAATTAATTAATTTGTTAACGTTAATCTCCATTAAGTATCAGAAGCAGCAATTACTGTCTGTTCGCGATGCCTTACCCACCAGAGCTCCTTGATGTGTCAAAGCGGTTACTCGGTCTGTTGAAGTGGATGTGGCAATTACTGTCTGGTGTACTTTTGATGATTCCGGGTGATATTTAATCTAATCCCGGTCCCATGTCAAAGGCTGAAGCTGAGGAGTTTGCCCTTGCCTTAGAAGGACTAAAGAAACTGGACGAAACGTGTGCGTCATTACTAGAAACAGCCCGTAAGCTGGAAGAAGGCCAAGCTACTTTGTTAAAGGAGCTCAACTGTTCCAAGGAGAGGGAGGCTACCGCTGCGAACGCATTGAAACACATGACAGAAAGGGTGGCTGCACTGGAGGCGCGCTAGACTAATGAAGGCGAAGGTAAAATAGCGAAAGACCAGGAAGCGGCCTCGCAGAAAGAAGTAGAACTTTTAAATCAAAGGATAGTGACACTATAAACATCAGTCGCCAAGAAACGTTCAGAAGAAGCCGGCACATCCGAACACGCTCTTAGTTCTGTCTCGGACCAGCTCTTCTTAATTGCATCTAGGTGCGATGATAAAGAAAATCGGTTGCGTCGGTGCAACCTTCTTTTCTTTGGAGTGGAAGACGATCCTGACGAATACAGGGCAGCGTCTGAGCAGAAAATCATCCAGTTTTGTTCAGAAAGGCTCGACATAAGTGCAACGAGTACACAGTTCGAACGTGTACACAGACTAGGGAAATATGGCGCCGATAAGCGTAGACCAATTATAGCAAAACTGCTGTCTTTCAAGGACAAAGTGCAGATTCTTTCATGTGCACGCAAACTGAAAGGAACTTCATTTTCCATCAGAGAAGATTTATCGCCAGCAACACGAAGTATTAGAAAGAAATTGTACACATTTGCCAAAGCACAAAACAAGCCTTTCAGGTTGTCTTTTGATAAGTTGCACATGGCAGCAAAGACCTATGTTTATGACACCATTACAGACAACGCTGGGCCGACAAGCAGATAGCTAGACCATAGTAAACGTGCAAAGGATTTCCGCGAGTCGAGTGCAAGTACGAAGTATTATCCACTATCATTGTCATACGCCAACATCAGCAGCCTCGTGCCAAAACGCGATCTGCTCTCTTCGTTTCCGGACGATAGCGAATCGCACATCGTCATTCTTACTGAAACATGGTAGAATCCTAACATTACCGACGATGAAATTCTTCCTGGTGCATATTCATGCAACATATACAGACATGATCGTATTGATAAAAGAGGCGGTGGCGTTCTTCTGGGAATAAAGAAGGCAATATCATCATATGCAATCAACACAGAGTCAAATCTTGAAATTGTCTGGGCAGCCTATCTAATGTCTTCCATTAAGTTATTGATAGGCGCTTGTTACCGTCCACCTGATTCTAGTCAGTCTTTCGTTAATGAGCTGCGCATCAGTATTACTAAGGCAACCGAACTATGTCCTGCTGATAGCATCTGTCTCATAAGAGATTTTAATTACCCCTTAATAAACTGGGCTCAACTATCATCGTCTTGTCATATTTCAACAGAATTTTGTAACCTGACACACGATTACAACCTCTTTCAAATCGTTAAGGAACCTACCCGCGAAAACAACATTTTAGATCTAGTACTTACAACAGCACCGGTACGATACGAGAAGTCAGGCATTTGGAAGGATTTAGTCATTATCATTTACTTCAACTAAATTTAGACATTCCGGTTCCGTTTATGGGCTATGTGACCAAAATAATTTACGACTACAGTAAAGCTAACTTCACAGCTGTCAACACTGAACTGCAAACCTTCTTTTACCATGAATATCTACCCTCATTTAACAGCCCGAGCATTGAAGAAAACTGGATACTCTTTATAGACAGCGTTTCGACCTTGGTAACCCAGTATGTTTCTCTGATCACAATTACCAAAGATAAAACTAACCCTTGGTTTACAAAGAAACTTAAAGGGGCCCCAAAGCACATTTTCAGTGCATTTTTTTGCCCGTTGGTTGCATAGAAGGAGTTATAGTGATGCTATTAGCATCGGTCATACCGCGTATACTCCGATTCTTAATATTTTATTTAGCTCGCAAAAACAAATTCATTGCGCTGACGGTGTCACCATACAGTGGCGGTTTTTAACACCGGATATGACATCACGGAGGGCGAGCTTTATGATTGGACAAAGAGTAAATATACTGCAAATTGTGTTAATAACTAGAGACACGTTTTGTCAAGCTTTTGTGTTCTATATTACATTAACAAAACCAACTTGTTTGCCCTAGATAAAAGCACTGTAAAGCAAGTAAAACAAAAAATACAGCAGTAGAGGCTCTGGCTACTTTTTGCATCGACGGACTCTCTGCGCCTCTCTGTAAACATCCTACGCCCTAGCACTAACACTTATGGGTACTGTCTATGTATCTTAGAGCGGCTTTGCGGAGTTGATCCGATCGAGCCATTGCACTCTATAAGCGTTCGTTTCGGTCCCAAGGAATGATGCGTGCAGTTCACATTTAGCAGACAGTGCGCATCGTCAGCTTGTGGAGGATCACCGGGCGGCGGCGCCAGATGGCGCCACGTTCCCGTCAACAGCGCGCGCTCCTTGCTCGCCGTGACCAACCAGCGCGCTAGGGGCGATGGTTGGCGGTAAGCAGTAGAGGTACGCGCTATGCTAAATGTCTGATATCTTGCGCAGGCTGTCACACCGTCGCAGTATCTCGCACTCGAGTTGGGGTCCATAAGTAAGGGAACGTCACTAATCAGTGTTTCATTCTGCGCCGTCGTGGTGACGATGAAGCATCGCTGCGTCAGCTGGGCGTTCACATGGTTGTTGTAACCATGCAAATGGCGCCGCCAGCCTTGGCATGAACGAGTTACAGAGAACAGGCAACCATGGAGCTTAAGCTTCCGCCACGTGCTAAGATAGGCTGTTTTGATTGGTCGCACAGTGTGCCGTCATTGGGAGAGTGAAATGGGAATGGGAAGCTGCGCGAAAAAAAGGGTTGAGGGAAGCATTTTGTTTGCTTGTATTTTGAAATTTCTTCGTTGAATAACTCCCGTTCCTATGCATCGATTCTCGTAATTCTTTTTGAGTCAGCATCTATGCGATATAAAGAATTTATCTGAAGTGTAACCGACATTCGTTCAAGCGGTGTTTCACAGCACTTTTAAGCAACTAAGGAACAGGAAAAAGAGGCTATACCGGACTGCTAAGCGTGCGGGTAACCATTCTGCTTCGGACAGTTACAGTGCCTGCCTAAAACATTACTGCTCTGCCTTATCATCAGCAAAGGATAAGTATTTCACACACGATCTTCCATCACTTATGAAAACTAATCCTAAAAAGCTTTGGAAGCAGATATGCCGTAGTCGTGACACTAGTTCCCTTTCCTTACAAACTAACAACAGCCCCATTCCAAACAATGAGTGCCCTGCAATATTTAATACCTTCTTCTCATCTGTGTTCACTTTTGAGGAGCATTCTAATTTACCCGAAGTTCTCGATGTCGATTATCGCTACATGAAAGCCATTGAAATAACTGAGGAAAGTATTATGTGTCTCATAAATAATCTTAAGGTATCTAATTCAGCTGGCATTGATGGCATTAATTCTAAAATATTAAAAAATACCATTTCAGTAAGTAGTAAATTCTTATTCCATATTTTTTCAGTAATCACTAACTACAGGAATTCTGCCCTCTGACTGGAAAATAGCTAAAGTCATATCTATATTTAAAACTGGAAAGAAAACCTCAGTCGAAAACTATCGCCCAATATCTCTCACGTGCATCTGCTGCAAAATGCTAGAACATATAATTGCATCTCATGTTTTCTGTCATCTTGAGCACAATACCTTTTTTACCGTAATCAACATGGGTTTAGAAAGAGTCATTCCTGTGAAACACAGTCATTCGAACTAACCACTGACTTTCATTTTAATATGAACGATAACCTGCAAACTGATTGTATATTGATTTTGCCAAAGCCTTCGACCGCGTATCTCACTGCCGCATGATATCATCACTCCGTCTTGACTCGTTAACTCTATCATGGCTTCGTAACTTCCTCACAGATCGCCAACAGTTCCTATTTGTACATAATTTGTCCTCAAACCTTTCCCCAGTTACCTCCGGTGTGCCGCAGGGCAGTGTACTCGGCCCTTCGTTATTTCTTATATATATATAAACAACTTACCTAATGACGTAACTTCCTCTATGCGAATATTCGCGGATGATTGTATTATCTACCGCCCTATTAAATCTGCTAACGACCATCTGCTACTCCATTCAGATCTTATTAATGAGTGGTGCACTAAATGGTTAATGACCCTTAACGTATCAAAATGTAAAATCATCTCATTCAGCCGGAAACATAACAACTCTAACTATACATACCATATTCAAAATGTCTTACTCTCCCATGTATCCCATTACAAATACCTTGGTGTTAACCTTTCGTCCGATCTTTCATGGTCTTTTCATATCACATTCATATGCGCTGTGGCCTCAAAGTCATTAGGTTACATACTCCGTAAATTACGAAATTCTCCTGCTAATATTCGGAAACTAGCATACCTAACATTTGTTCGACCCCAACTTGAGTTCGCTTCCTCCATTTCGTCTCCTCATCACAACAACATGGTCACCACATTAGAAACCATTCAAGATAGGGCAGCCCGATTCATCTCTAAAAACTAACGTATCAAAATGTAAAATCATCTCGTCCAGCCGGAAACATAACAACTCTAACTATACATACCGTATTCAAGATGACTTACTCTCCCATGTATCCCATTACAAATGCCTTGGTGTTAACCTTCCGTCCGATCTTTCATGGTCTTTTCATATCCCATTCATATGCGCTGTGGCCTCAAAGTCATTAGGTTACATACGCCGTAATTTACGAACTTCTCCTGCTAATATTCGGAAACTAGCATACCTAACATTTCTTCGACCCTAACTTGAGTTCGCTTCCTCCATTTGGTCTCCTTATTACAACAACATGGTCACCACATTAGAAACCATTCAAAATAGGGCAGCCCGATTCATCTCTGAAAACTATAACTACCATTCAAGCGTCACTCACATTAAAACCGATCTTTCTTTGCAATCTTTAGGCATACGCCGTGACATCGCTTAGCTAACATTATTTCACAAGTACGTGCACTCCAATAGATCATGCTCATTTCACCTAGATGTCCCATCTCGCACATCCAAAAGATTGCACAATAATCTCAGTTTTACACGCATCTATGGTGACACATTAGCTTTCAATTCATCAGCCCTTCCGCGAGCCATTAGATTATAGAATAACCTCCCAGACGACATCGCCTCACTGTCTTATCCCGATACCTTCCATCATCAACTCATTGCACATTTCACTGAAGCCATCTTAACATGTTGATGCAATCTCTTTTACGCTTTCTGTTACACATTTCGTTTATTTTTTCTCTCCTTTTGTTTGTGTTTCTGTTTTCAAATTTTGTTGACACTAGTAAACGCGCCATGTGCTTTTTAATTTTATTTTTTTTTTGTGATGTGCCATCGGTCCCCTTCTTGGATTTATTTCTGTGTTCCGATGTCAACTTTACCTCTACTTACCCCTATGTCAACTGTTCTGTATTATACTGAAGTGTATCTAATCTTTAACTGATCATGTATAGTGCCTTGCTTCCTTGTCTTTGTTTGTCCCCTTTTAAATTTGTTGTTGATGTTTTGCCGCCCCCCTTACACAATGCCCTACGGGCCTGTAAGGTATTTCAAATAAATAAATCAGTGATACAAGCAAACCCGCCGCGGTGGCTCAGTGGTTAGGGCGCTCGACTACTGATCCGGAGTTCCCGGGTTCGAACCCGACTGCGGCGGCTTAGTTTTTATGGAGGAAAAACGCTAAGGTCCCCGTGTGCTGTGCGATGTCAGTGCACGTTAAAGATCCCCTGGCGGTCGAAATTATTCCGGAGCCGTCCACTACGGCAACACTTTCTTCCTTTCTTCCTTCACTCATTCCTTTATCCCTTCCCTTACGGCGCGGTTCAGGTGTCCGCCGATATACGAGACCGATACTTCGCCATTTCCTCTCCCCAAAAGCCAATTATTATTATTATTATTATTATTATTATTATTATTATTATTATTATTATTATTATTATTATTATTATTATTATTATTATTATTATTATTATTATACAAGCAGCAACACAGCGCTAAAAGCTTTATCCTCACCGCACTTTAGGTAAAAAAAGTGCCCCCCTGAATTTTTGCCACCGCTGCTAACCTGGCGCCCCTCGCGCCCGCCAAACTGCAGCGCACGGATTATTAAGGAGAGGAAAACAATAATAATAATTGGTTTTGGGGGAAAGGAAATGGCGCAGTATCTGTCTCATATATCGTTGGACACCCGAACCGCGCCGTAAGGAGAGGGATAACGGAGGGAGTGAAAGAAGAAAGGAAGAGGAGGTGCCGTAGTGGAGGGCTCCGGAATAATTTCGACCACCTGGGGATCTTTAAACGTGCACTGACATCGCACAGCACACGGGCGCCTTAGCGTTTTTCCTCCATAAAAACGCAGCCGCCGCGGTCGGGTTCGAACCCGGAACTCCGGATCAGTAGTCGAGCGCCCTAACCACTGAGCCACCGCGGCGGGTACACGCTTACATTCAAATTTTCGCTACAGACAACTCAGCTTCTACAAAGCGCATTAAAAAAAATTCTTGCAGGACAATATTCGCGAAGCAGCGTTCTTTAACATCCCAGGCATACCGCAGCGTTATAAGAGCCCCTTTCAGAGCTTTGAAGTTGGTTTTAGGTTGTGACTTCAAAAATACTGCTCATGAAGTAACTTGGCAATGTAAAATTTAACGCAGGACTGAACACCATATTCTTTTTTTTCACCAAGAGAAAAGTGAGGTATTAAACTTTCTGCTCAGATTCGAATTAAATTGCACAGCATAGCAGAGAGCTAACTTGTGTTACTGATTCATAAATGTGACAGCACAGTGGTGGTGAAAAGCAGCCCTGCATACCGGGTGCTTCAGCGAACACTTTAAAAAATTCTCGAAAATATGCTTTTTGGGGTAAAAATATGGTTTTTGCGACAGTGTATTACCAGTGCTGACAGACAGCAGAAAACCGGTGAATCTTCTTTAGTAAGCCAGTGAACTATTTTTAATAATTATCCCTTTAATTAGTACAGTTAGGCGCCTAGGAGCAGTTAGATATTTATAGCTCGTCGTCAGTCATAGCCCTGCCAGCTTTCAGAATCTCGAAAACGTGATTACCCGGTACGGCAAGATTTGGCTTTTTCGACTGGTTACGTGCACTGGAGGGGTTGCTTTGCCTGCACGCTTTCGTACGATGCAGCCAAATTTTGTGGAGTCACAGCGGTGAGGGTAATCGCGTTTTCTAAATTCTAAAAGCTGATATGTCTATTACTAACGACTGGCTACAAGTCTCTAATTGCACCTATCTGTGGTAGTTAAAAAGTTATCATAAAATAGTTTATCAGCTTACTACTTAATACAATTCCCCGGCTTTCCGGTGTCCCCCGACACTGGCAATACTAAGTCGCAAAAGCTATATTTTTACCCCAAAAAGCCTATTTTTCTTCCCTGAAACATCTGGTGTGATGGCATCATTTTGGTTGTTGCTTGGAGTATAAATACACAGGCTGTTAAAATGCCTTGATATACCAATATTCAGCACACCTATTGCGAGACCAATATTCAGCATAGCTATAGTAATATGTACAGTATTTGTCAAAAGTATACTGCCCAAGGGGTCTGCTCCTGAGCACTGCGGCGCGGCTGCTCATGCAGACTCAGGGGCCCAATCTCACGAAGGCGGGAGGAAGTTCAGCCCTCCCAGGCTTAGGAGTGTCAAATGCGCTTAAAAACCCCGCTGCACGGCTTGGAAGCAAGCCCTTTGGGCTGGATACTTTTGGCAAAGGCTGTACCTTGCGCCCGCGCCTCACGGACTTCCTAACGCCGTTCAAATCAAGCGCGCAGGCTGGCAAGTCACGTGCCAGGGCGACCTTCATCCGGGCACTACCGGGCACCGCGCGACCACGCCGTCCGTCCTGGTAGAGTGTGGCGTGGCATGGCTCTGCTATAATTCACTGTAGCATGGCGTGCTGACGTTTGTGTTCGGACATGGTTTTTATGTTATTGATTTCAGAATCGCTGCTTCAAACTCGTGTTTGGATTGACTAGTCATCGTAGCTTTTGGCGCTGCTTGTAGAACAACTTCCAGCCCTTCGTGTACTTCGTGAAAAAGTGGCCGCGCCGGGAAGCCTGCTGGCTTTTCGTGCTAACAGTCTTGACAGTATGTTGGACTTCAACGTTGTAAGAATCTGCGTCTTTTATCTTACCGGAACCGCATTACTAAAGAAAGCGATTACTGGAAGGCGTCGAGTCTTCGTTTTCAGGTGAGTCCCGTAATGCTGCACATGAATGCGCGCAATGGACCTTTTTCATGGTAGCACTCTGCGCATGCGCGCGCAATGCATTGCGGGAAGCTCGCGGCCGCCATGTTTTTTGGTGGTTCGTCGGCCAGTTGAGCTAGCTGAGCGGTGCGGCCGGTCGCGTCTTAGCTGCTGCGTAGCTTTGGCGAACTCTGCGCTTTGCGTGCCTGCTGAAATAGCTGGCGAGATGCCTCAGCGATGCGCCGCCGTGGGGTGCTTCAGTTCTAGCAAAAATCCAGGAAATGTACGATTTTTAGATTTCCTGCGGCATCACTGCATGCAGTCAAAAGGGCAAAGTGGGTGCAGGCAATGTGCCGTGTGAATGTGGATGGAACTCCGTGGCAGCCAACAGCCAACTCGCGTGTCTGCAGCGACCACTTTGCGACAGGTAAAAGCTTTTCTTCTTTCTTGCACTCTATTTTCTGAGACGCTGTAGCGCGAAACACAGGGTGCAACGCCTCTGTTGTTCATATGCTAGTGTAGCAGAAGTGCCTGCATAAAAATATAAGCGGAAACTGCGCGAGCCTGTCTGCTAGCGCACCGGGGATAACTTACTTGTCAGGCTAGCTGGTTCATATAGGCACAAAAAACTGCGCGAATGAGGAACGGACGGCGAAGAGACAGAGACTGAGCCACGTTTATGTGCGTCGTTGCCTCTTCGCCGTCCGTGACTTGTTCGCGCAGATCTTTCTTTGCAACAGTAATGTCAGTGCCGCATACGAATAGAAGGGAGCCTAAAAGATAGGGTGAAAGGTAAAAGGAATGTAGCATGCATGCCTGCGGGAATGTGCGCGCGCCGTGGCACAGCTTGTTTCGAGGGGAGGACGCGGCCGCGGCTACAGCGTTCGCCGAAACGACGATGATGGCTCCAGAACGCTGGATACCTTCAGCTTAGGAGCAACTCCTCTGCGAAAGCAGTCGCCTCGACATCTTTTGCCGCATTGGATTGTGCCCATTTCAGACCACCGCAATGGAGCGGGGCTGTGCGACGGCTTCCTCAGCGGAACTCTCATGCCCTCGCGAACCAGCTGAATATGCCTGTCAGTAAGCGCTTCCACATCCCCGTGTCACATTGCGAGACCGTCATCAACTGCCCTGGCACAACTTGTTTTCAGATAACGAGCACGCTCGACTAGGTGCTCCGATCGGGCTTTCAATCTATTTGTTTCCCATTTGTTATGCCTGGAACTGCATTGATTTGAGTAACGAGAGTGCTGAGTTCTGAAAAAGGCCAGGTTGACGTGCATTTCCCTTACGTTAAATATTTTTTGCAGGGGCGCCTTCTCGTTTCGTGGACCATCCAGATTACGTGCCTTCGCTCTTAAAACACAACAAGAATGCTAGCCGCGTCGGTGCTGTCGCTCGCTTCGAAAGGTCGAAAAAAAAGAAACACCGTAGCCGCGAGTTGTGGTCCGAGTGATGGGGTACCTTCACTGAGCACTCCACTGCACGACAGCGATCAGACGCAAGCTATGGCTGAAGATGGTATCACTGGAGATAACACAACAGATGCTGCCATGACTGATGATTCCTCAACAGAAGAGTGCCAGAATGAAGATCTGCTTCAACAGATTGAAGAACTGGAGTCGCTTTTAACTAAAGAAAAGGAGAAGAACGCGAAACTTCATTCACAGCTGAAAACAGCAGAAGAAAGTATTGGTCACTGGCAGACATGTTATTATGCCCTGAAGTCAAGAATGTTGTGCCTTGAGAACATGAAAACGCCACAGGACATGCTTTATTATACGGGGCTGCCATCTGTACCTGTTTTTAATCATATTCTCAGTTTTGTAGTAGAAAGAAACTCAAAGCTTGCCAGAAGTGAAAAGCAAAATTTGCGTCCCCTGGAAGAACAGGTGTTTATGTTTCTAGTGCGTCTGCGAACAGGCATGGCAACAAAAGAAATTTCACGAAATTTTGCTGTTTCCATGCCTACCTTTAGTCGCATTTTCACAGAATGAATACTGATGCTGGACAAAGATCTGGCTGCTATAACAACCTTTCCATCACTTGCCGAGGTGCAGCAACATATGCCATCCCATTTTAGGCAGTATCCGAACACACGGATTATTCTGGATACAACTGAAGTGCGCATCCAGAATCCCTCAGGTTTAAATGCGCAAAGATATACCTTTTCAAACTACAACTTTGCAAACACTATGAAGTGTTTGGTGGGGGCCACACCAGACTGTTACATCAGCTTTGTGTCACCCCTATTTGATGGAGGTACGAGTGACAGATCTATTGTTGAGGAGACTGGAGTTCTAGATCTGTGAGAGTCAGGTTTATGGGGTAATGGCTGACAAAGGTTTCAAAGTTACTAACCTGCTTCCTCCTCATGTTGACCTCAATATGCCCCCATTTCGCATCCCTGAAAAGCGTCAGATGAGTGCCAATGATGTTCGAGAAACAAAACAAGTGGCAAGTGCAAGAGTGCACATTGAGAGAGTGATACGGAGAATAAAAGAGTATCACATACTTGACAAGCCATTCCCCATCAACATGCTGGATATAGCAGACCAAATTTTTGCTACCTGTGCTCGGCTGTCAAACTTCCGAAGACCATTGGTGAATACCAAAAGGTATGAAGAACAGTCAGAATCTGAGTAGATCCCCAGTACACTATAGGCTGTTCTCAAAGACATCAGTTTAACTTTTCATTTTGGTGGTTACCTAACGCTTGTGTTCATGCTGATGTTTTTGAAGTGGCACATGAAAGATACAACCGCTTATATCACTTCCGTATGTTGGCCCTGTTCAATGAAACGAGTCATTTGTGCGTGAAGATTTGCTATCAAGGAGTTTAAATGCACTTTGTAAGTAAAAATATGATTGTGTACTTTTTTTAATGTCATGTCTATTCCAAATGTAATATTTCAATGTATAGGTGGCGAATGAACTTCAGTACACCCTGGCATGTTGCATTTACCACCGCACGATGAAGGCAGCAAAAATATTTATTTCAGCTTTCTAAGTTTCAGCTTCAATGGCTCGTTCTGCTCATCAGCAATGTAAAACCCTTCCCTGAACTTATGAAATGGCACATAGCCAGCGCCTGTTGTGTACAAAACTCCTAGGCGTTTCACACGGCGTGTTATTAGATCTGGTATCACTGCAGCCCTGTAAAAATAAAGTCGTCCTCGCAGAATTTCATCCCACACTTGATTATCGAAATAAATCCTCTGAACTGATATAGAGTGCTCCAGTTCAGGGTGGCCAGTCCACAGAACAAAATCGCACCATGATTTGCTGGTGACACCAAGTTGTCCCTGTATCTAATAAAAGTATGCATGTGAACGCATTAGATGCATTTCCCCTTCAATAATTTCGGCACAGAATGCTTTATCAGTGCATGCATTGTGCACTTTTTGTCCAGCTTTTGATGAAGGGCATTTCACCTCGAGAAGTCCACCTACGGCTCCATCCATCACAAGACGGCCTGGCGATGCAGCGATGAAAGAATATTTTTCATGGACATGGAGGCCCGCCTTGCTCACTTTGACGTCTTTGTCGTATAGTTGCATTAGCTGAATGTCCTGCAGTACAGCTGCTTCTTCATTCTGCAGTCCATACATTCTTGGGTCTTCATGTCGGAGTGCTTTTCTTCTTGGATACAGAATATCACTAACAACTCCTTCAGGCTTTCTGCAGCAGAGAATTCTTTTGAAATTTGATGCCGTTAGCCTACCAGTCCTTTCAGCGGCCCATAATGCATTTTCGTCTTGACCAAACGTTTTCATGCAAATCTCATCTCTCTCAGCTGTTGTTAGCGGGACAAGCCGCTCAAAGTGGTTCCTTGTTTCTGCCAAGAATTTCTCTGAATGTAAATCTTCAGTGTCCGCAATCACACTCACGTTACAGGATGGCGCTGGCTTGCTGGTCGAGTACCTGTTCCACACTAAGTGCGGTGCGTCTTCAGCAATTTTCTTCGCGAAGCCTGCGTAGTCTGAGTGGTCTGCCGTTGAATTAGCAGGCGGCAGTCGTCGCTTCCGCTTTGCTAGCACTGTTTTGCTGACGATATGTTTTTTGAAGGTTATATCAGCCAGCGGTTTTGTCAGCAGACGGCTGTGACCTGCAAGTGAAAAAAATCACCACTTGTAGAAAACGCTAGCGTTATGTGTATTTGAACTCCTTGGCATTAATTTGCTCAAGTCAGTCCACTTAGTGAAAATATGTATTTTTGTCCCTTATGATCTCTCTCGGCAACTCCACACACGAGGCTCGATCATTTCAAAGCTGCATAACCAATAAGTTCAACAAATAAAGTACAGCTGTTTGAGGCAAAATGCAAAGCTGGTCTGAAGATGCTCTTTAAATACAGCGCTGTATTCAAAGAAAATCTCTCAGTAACCATACGCTGGATACCCATAAGTCAGACTTTATTAAGCAGCACAGCAAAATGATGGGCAAGAAACATGCAAGGAACCAAGCAAAGACTGCTGCATTAGACAAAACAAAAACAATAAATATTGATCTCGATCCAGTTTTAGGTGTGTGTCTTTTTTTTCTGTCGTGTTACTGCACAGCAACATTGCATATATATCAGCTACCATGCCCGAAATGATTTTTCTCCGTGTAAAAGCAGGTGTCATAACACGTAAGTCAATGCACTTAAAATGCTGAGTGAAATGTAGAATAGCTTTGCCTTGTGTTGGTGCCGTCCATCGGCATGGCATATCGGTACATGAAGGTGTTTGAATGCTGCGTACAGCAAAAAGGAGGGCAGCGATGGGCTGGCACTTCTGGCTCAGTCTGCAAAAGAACGCATTGAAAAGAGTTGCAAAAACATCATTTGTTGGAATGCATGCAAACGGCTTCTATGTATGTACTTCTGCATGTTGCTTTGGCAGGCATCCATTACCATTCTTAGTGCATGTTTAGAACCCAGCAGTTGCGCAGTTAAAAATCTACACTGCTTATTAACAGGGCGGTCAAGACCATCATACGGGAACCAAAGTAACACGTCTACGTAACTGATATTTGGTTCCGTGTACTTAAAGAATTCCATCGCTAAATAGGTCTTTGAAACCGGCCTTACCTACGCCTAAAGTATTTACGACTTAAGAAGGCGTCATAAATAAACGCCCGACAGATTGCGAGAACAGTATACATCGCACCACTGGTTATATAGCAGTGTCGACAGATTGATTCAAGACTAAGTGAATGGCAGGAAAGTACATATGAGCACACCTTTCAATATTCTAAGGAATGTGTACTAACCCAGCAACGCAGTCACAGTATGCTTGCGCTACCTTTGTCTGTACGTCATCTCGTACTGCTGCGACTTGTCTGTAATGTCCGGGTTTCATTGAGCAAAGGCAGATGCTTCTCAGTATCAGCAACTCGCCGTCGGACGAGTGCTGATGAACGCAACATTCAATGCGGCGAATGTATTTCTCCTCTTTGAAAGCCCATCCTCTCCGCAGTTGCCGGTTCGATGCGCGAAAGTGCATGTCAATCACACTGTCACTAATCGGCGGCACAGATGTCAAATCGTTGGTCCACTGCTTGCTGGCGTCAAAAAATTGCGCGAAATCCATCGGCGAAAACATTAACAGCTCAACAGGAAGAAAGTGTTCACAGCACTAAAGGCAAAAGCCGATGGTCGGATGAGCACGAAAACTTCAGCAACCGAACAGCGCACGCACGGAACAAACTGACCGCTGCTGACTGCGCGACGCGAACCGGCCGGCCCACCAGTTGTGATTTGGCGGCCGCCGCTAGGGGCGCTCTCCCAACATGAAAAAGGTTAATTTGCCACCGCGCAAATTTGCTGGAGAGAAGAAACGGAAGGGATGAGGCCCTGTCGCGTTTGTTACCCCTCAACATTATGCACGGTTACATATGCGGTGGTAAAATGCACTCTGCACTGAGTCACTAACTAGCTGGCCGGTCTGTTCGTGAAAATAACCTAAAATCATTGTCTGGTGTGGTTGTGCAAAGCTGCCCGAACGCACGATATGTTTTTCATTTGCCGATAGCGCATTCTGCTTGGCCTGTAGCGTTGCATTACGTGCTGCGCGTATACGCGTCGATATAGTTTCATGATGTTGCTTCTTGAGCTTTGAACACACCTGTGCGAAACGATTACACCGACTGTTGAGCTCTATAGGAATGCAGTGCTGTGTTCGCTCAGCATTCGACGCGGCTAACCGCCCGCCTTGGTTGCCGGTAGCGCGCCGCGCCATTCGGACTTTGGCGCTGCATATTCCGCTACGCGAGTACGCGTCTGGACTCGACATCCGATGTACTCTGCTCGATACGACATTGACTCATATTCGCTGCAGCGGATTGTGCAACGCTAGACAAAGCGACACGCAATACTGGCCACCGTGGCGGGATGTTAATCGCGTTGGAATCAAAAGCAGGATGAACACCTCGTTCCCAAAGGCTGGGCAATCGGTGCAGTCGCCTCGCAGTGGTGTGTTACAAGCTCAAGAAGCCGCTGACAGTAACAATCTACATGGAAGCGCATTCTCATAAATGGAGGAGTGATGCGGCTTCCACAACGATAAAACTGACCATTTGATCATCAATGCAGCTGTAAAATGCTTTTAGTGGCAGGCGGCGATGAAGAAAAAATTATTGTTCGATTTTGAAGAAAAACCTGCATGAAACTAGGAGCGCTTTGTAGCCTTTTTATACATACCTTTCAGATTATGTACTTTTGAAGAACCCTAAACACTGCAGAGCTTATCGTGGAGACAAGTGTGAGCAAGAGAACTTTCGTCTGTTTAAGCTTTGCCTTGTGTTTGTGTGAAAGGCCAGCAATACAAATCATTACCTATAAGCGCAAGTCATTGTGGGTGCCTCATCTTCCAGAGAATGCACAGATTGAAAGTGAAATTCTGTTATGCAGGTAAAGTGCCTGCTGTTCAATTGTGAAGAGGCCTGAAAAGAGCTGTCATTGAAGAGGGTGTCTCTGCTGTCGAAATGCGGGGCTGTTCTTCTGTGCCGTTCAGCGTGTGTTGCAGAGCACATGTATGTATTAAGTTTTCTAAAGTGTGTTTTTCTATACCTCGGTGTAGAGATCAGTGTGTCGTACTAGCCTCCTTTGAACCAGAGCGTTGATGTTGTGTGTTGGCATTCCCATTTGAAATAATATATGGGCATTCCTTCTCAATAGGGCGACGTGAGGTACTGAAACTTTCTTTGATGCTGAGTATGAAGTGATGGGGCTACAGAGCAGCATTTTAAGGTGACATGACAGCAGGAGGACAGCCTTGTTATCCTTCTACTCTAATACCTGTGTCACAAAGCACTCCTCATAAACAGTTGTAGCAGTAGGATAACTGTCATCCTTCTACTGTAACAGCAGTGTCACAGGCACTCCTCAGAGACTTTTCCAACAAAGGCATCTGATTTCACTTGAAGGGCAAAATATGAAAGGCATCATACGCCGCTGAAATAGTAATTGGACTGTAAGCCTTACTCGAACCCACTTTGCTAACAACTTCTCTTGTAAGGAGGCACATATTTTATTCTGGTTACTATATATGGCCTTTCACTGCATTTGCAATATTTTCATTGCCTCCAGACCCAAGTTCTAAATAAGTTCTGTCTACTGTTCACACAGTATATGCACAAAAAAGCTGAAAGTGGTTAATGGAAAATGGTGCATGCTAAGCAGTCATATTTGCATCATTCTGCATATTCACCACAAAACGTTCCTTCAGAGAAATTTGGTGCTTTTTGCCATTTCCGTGAGTATACTTGCTCTAATACACATAGTATGTTACACTAGGAGCTTGTAGTGGCCTGGTTCACTCAGCATTTTGGCTTGCTACCTGATGGCATGGTGAAACAAAACTCGAAAAGAACAGCATATAAGGCATGAATGCATGCTGCATTCACAACTGTTTACATTACCAGTTTTCCACAATATATGGGTTGTATTGCACATGCTCAGAGATAGAGAAGAGTCAAGTACAAAGAAAAGCAAACCGAAAAAAAAGAAACATGCTCCTCTTATTCTCATGCACCTAGTGGCAATGGTCGTAGGAAAAATGGCACAGCAATAAAGAAGGGTATAATTTCAAACCAACAGTATGGTTTCCAAAAAGGGAAATCCGTTGAATCAGCACTACTGAATAATAAGGAAAAAATAATAACAAACATAGAGAGACAGCTATATACTCTTGGTATATTCCTAGATTTCAGGAAGGCATTTGACTCCATTAAACACGATATATTGTTTAGTAAACTTTACGACTATGGAATCCGCGGCAAAGCTCTTGATTTGATAAAAAGTTATTTGTACAACCGCCTCCAATTCGTTAGTATTCATAACAGCAGATCAACAGCAGAGGTAATTAAATATGGCGTACCCCAAGGTTCCATCTTAGGTCCTCTCCTATTTCTCTTATATATTAATGACATTGTATCAATACCCCAAACCTCCGAAATAGTGTTGTATGCTGATGATACTAATGTATTTTTCCATGGCAATTGTCTAATCACCCTAATGAAGAATGCCAATACATGGCTCGAAGAATTATCGACGTGGTTACAGCATAGCCAGTTACGACTCAATACAGACAAAACCAACTACATTATCTTTCGGGCTAAAAACAAGGCGATTGACACTAAACTTAAACTAGTCTTCGAGGGGCAAACATTAAACCGTGTTAGCGCTCAGAAATTTCTGGGTGTACATTTCCACGAAAACTTGAACTGGACACACCACATAAACTATTTGACTATGGACCTCGCGAAAACTATTGGAATGCTAAATAGATTTAAGTTTATGCTCCCAGCGTGGTTCAAACGCCAGCTTTATTATACCATGATTAATTCAAGACTGCAATACTGCATACTAGTTTGGGGCACCACTACCACTGGTAATTTGGAACGTCTTCATATTCTTCAAAAGAAATGCATCCGATTCATAGAAAATGCAGCGTTGCGAGAACACACAGCTCCACTGTTCGTAAAAAATGAAATACTTGCAATTACAAGTATATTTCGACAGCGCTTGGCACTGAACATATTCACTCACATAAAAAGTAACCTAAATTCATTTCTTGGGAAGTACCGACGTCAAGAATGCGGCTATAACTTTAGGGCAAATTCATTTGTTAAGAAAAAAGTCAGAACTTCCTGTGGTACACAATCGTTAGACTACCAGATTCCTGTCCTTTTAAATTTGTTTCCAGAGCTTATTGACATCGCAGTGAATGTACAGTCACCGTATACTTATAAAGCACGGATAAAAAAAGTACTCCTGGTAGAAAAAAAATGACCTGTCTCCTTGTTATCTCATTTAGGTTTGTGTTTCGTTTGTATTGCTGTGTTCCTTGTTAGATTCTTGAAATATGTCGATACAAATGTTGCTTCTTCAGGCTTTTTGACTCTGTAATAATTTTCTGGTTAGGAGCTAATCTTTTGTTGAGATAAATATTTATGCAACTGCGGTTCTTACCTTCTGACACAATAATAACTAACAGGTTGTGATGTAAGCTTTTTTTTTTGTGAAGAAAATTTCTCTTGTTTTCTGTAGTACTTACGGTTTTAATTTCATATAATGCTTGTTCACAATGCTTCTGTTTTCTACACGTAATGAATGGTACAATATATTTTTTACAACGGCTTTTGTAGCATAGAGAGTGCAATGTATCTCGCCAGGAGGCGAGACCTTGTCAGGCGTAGATGAAACGCCTTTTGCCTCGTCTTCCTTGGTAGAATAATCCTCTTTTAAACTCTCTTGCTCATGATGTACACTTGCTTTCTACCAGAAATAAAGTGAATTTGAATTGTAACATGCATACCTTTTTTATAAATCCTAGAGTATAGGTGTGCTTCTGCCACACTAAGAAACTTCCTTGTCTTGCATGGCTCTACATCTTGACGTGGCTAAGGCCATCATGTTTTGTTCTGAAGGCCATTGCGTTGTAGTGCTGGTTATAGCATTACTATTTCTACTTCTCCTGTCTACTAGTGTGTCTTTAGTTTGTGCAGCACTTGCTTCTTTATGCAATTTAAATTTATTTAGGTATTGCACATTTTAGTGTCATCAATTTACAAAAGCAGCAGTGCTTAGTGCTTTACGTCTTTATGTTGTTCACTTTTAATGCATTTTTGTGTCCTGTTTTTATAGTTTCTTTTTTTTAATTGTATTGTGTCATCGCATAGTGCACCATTCCACTTCACCATTTGTTTTTCCTTTCTTCCTTTATTTGATTTCTTTCTACAGTGAAAGTGGAGCAGGTGCTAAAGGCTCAAGGCCTGACAGAGGCTCCTGCCCCAGGCAGCAACTTCAGCAGAGCGCACAAAATGCATCATGGTATTAATACTAAAAATACATTGTGGATAATACAGTACAAATGTGTACAAATAGGCAAAAAAATGTTCATTCCAGATGCAAACTGTATGAAAAGTGATCAAATTATTAACGAAACACAAGTTATATGTACATTACTTACCTATGTTCAAATAAACATAGTGGCACTTAAAAGAAAAAAGGTATATACATACGTACATACATATAAAGAATACACAACATGGCATCTCATATAGCACATAAAATATTAAAAATACATATATACATTGTTGATGATAGTCATGGTGGATGGCACTATTAAGGAAAAGAGATGGGGGTTTATCAAATATAATTTGGCATACTGTTTAAATCTGGGATATTGAAAGTCGACTTGTCCTGAAATATTATTTAATAAATGTGGTATTTGAAAATTTAAGGTCTGTCGGCCATAGCTGGTTCTAGTTACTGGTATTCTTTGCTCTTTACGCAGGCAGTACTTTGGTGTAGTCTAACCTGAAGTAGTGAGGTATAGCTTATGTTGTTTATGTATTGCAATAATTTGTAGTAGTATATCTATGTGGCTGGATTCATTGTGTGTTTGATAAATAGATTTTCAGTTGGAAGATCGCGTAGCTTACCGTGATAATTCTCAAATAGTCTTTATACCTTTTTCTGTAATACCGCAGCGGTGGCCTAGTGGTTGAGCATCCGCCTCGCATGCAGGAGGAGCGGAGTTCGATCCCCAGTGCCGCCGGGAACCCACCGGTGATACAAAGGGTACAAGCTTCCCCTGGCCTGGTGCTCGGCTTATTCAGGCTGAAATGCTTGGGAAATGGATCTTTGACCCCACCTTGAACAAACGAAAATACCTTGTGCCATGGTGCTCTTTGGCCGCAGGTGTCCTTTCACCATAAAAATCCACTATCATCATTTTCTGTAATACTAACGACAGGTTATAATTATTCGCAGTAGTTGTTTCCCATACTAGTGCACAATATGATAGTTTAGAAAGGAGAAGTGTGTTGTACAGTGTTTTTTTTTCAACCATAGAGGAATAAGTTCACTAATTCTATATGTGCATCCAATGGCTTTACGTACTTCTACGGCTAGTTTATGGGCGTGTATTCCATGACATGTCATTTCGAAACCAAACGCCTAAGAATTTTTGCTCTTTTACCTCTTGTAATATTTTGCAGCAGAACATGCTTGTAATATCAGCACAGAGGGGCTTGTTTATTCGCTTATATATAACATGCTTTGTTTTATTAACGTTTAGTTGCAGCTTATTTATGTGCAACCAATCAGAGAGTCGCCTTAGGTAATTGTTAATGTCTTCTTCTATGACTGATGATGTATTTGAGAAGAATGTGTTTGTATCGTCTGCATACATAATGATTTGCAGTGCCGAAGGTATAGAGGTAAGATCATTAATATATAGGTTGAATAATAAAGGTCCCAATATTGATCCCTGTGGAACACCGTTTAAAATTTTAAATCTTGGCGACGACCGGTTATGAGAAGATACATACTGATACCTATTAGTCAGGTAGTTCTTTAAGTGTTTGTGGGCGTTTCTGCGTGTTCCATGGCCGTAAAGCTTAGGACATCATGAATGACACAGTCACAAGCGTTCCTCAGATCCAAAAATAGACTTATTGTATATAAACGCTTTCAGTATTTTGTAATATTTCATGTTTGATGTTCAGTAGTGCGTGTTCAGATGAATTGTGTTTTTTTTTTTTGCAGTCCATTCTGAGCGGCACTCATTACACTCTATTTATCAACAAAACTCGTTAACCATTCATTTATAATAGTTTCAAACGCTTTCGAAAACATTGGAAGCACAGATATTGGTATGTAGTTATTTACAGAATTATCACTTCTTCCTTTATAGACTGGACATACTACTCTGAATATTTTAAGGTTACCCGGGAATACTACTGGTTCAAGCATACGACTGATAATGTGAGCTAAAGCTGGTGAAATGATGTCAGATACATGATTTATGGGAACAGCCTTAATAGCGTCAAATGCAGCGGCAGTTTGTTTTAGTTTATTATTACCTTTGCTTCATTTGGTGAGGTTGGGGACAATATTATTGAGTTGGCGACGCCAGCATTCGGTAGTATAAGCGAAAGTATACCTTGATAATCACTACAGCAATAGCCTCCACAATTTATAAAACGGTCATTGAATGCAACAACTGATTTCCTAATACCGAGACTGCAGTCATTTGATGTAACAAAGTTTTTGCTTGCACGTTCTTTCCCGTTAAGCTTCTAACTTCGTTCCACATTTTTCTCGGATCGTTAAAAACCCGTTTAAATAGCTACTCATAGTAAATAACTTTTGCCTCTTTTATTTCAGTGCTAACTTGATTTCGATATTTTTTTATATTGAACAAGCTCATTTACATCGCGAGTTTTTACAAAGGAATGGTACATTTTATTTTTATATTGTATTTTCTTGTAGAGTACAGCATTTATCCAAAGCCTCCTTGTTCGTTCATTAGGCTCACTAGGTATAGTCTTCATAGGAAAAGCTGTGTCATAGCAAGCAACAAGCAGCTTTCTGTGTCCCATTGCCCTATTTTTTTTTGTAGCAGGCCTGATGGTAGGAACTAGCCTCTCATTCTTTTTTGCTTCTCTCCCTGTGTTCATATTATGTATTAAACAAAATATACAGCATCATCTAGAAGCCTGCTTCCTACTTTAGCAGCTGCCTTGAATGGTGATGCCTACTGCTGCCAAGGGAGCAGGAAAGGAGCAGGCTGGCGACAAGGCGGAAGGCGCCTACGGAATAGGCTCTAGGAATAGCAGGGGAGAGTTATCAGTAGCGTTCGCCGATAGAAATAACTTACGGATGATGAATACCTTCCTCGGCAAACGAGAGAAGAAGTGGACCTGAAAAAGCCCCAATAGTGAGACTACAAATGAAATAGACTTCATGCTATGCGCTCCCCTGGCATTGTGCAGGATGTGGAGGTCGCCGGAAAGGTGCGGTGTAGGGTCCACAGAATGGTAAGGTCTCGAATTAGCCTAGATTTTAGGAGGGAACGGAAGAAACTAGTGAAGCAGAAGCCCATTAACGAGTTAGCATAAAAAGGAGAAGTACAGGAATTCATGATTTCCCTGCAGAACAGATATTCGGCTTTAACTGAGGAAGACGATCTTAATGTTGAAACAATGAACGACAATCGCACTGCCATCGTTACAGAGTGCGCCCTAGAAGTAGGTGGTAGGATGGTTCGGCAGGATACCGGCAAGCTACCTCACGAGATGAAAGATATGATTATGAAACGCTAAAGCATGAGGGCGTCTAGCCCTTGAGACAAAATATACAAAATATAACTAGCAGCGCTATCGAAGTTAATAATTAAGCGCAAGGTAGCCGACATACGCAAGTTTAATATGGAGACAATTGAATGGAGGTAGCCTAAAAGCAGGGAAGAGGAAACTAGGCATAGGTAAATCCCCGGTGTATGTGTTAAGAGGCAAAGAGTGAAATATCATTAAAAATACTGATAAGATATATGGTTACATTAGCCGAAGAATTATACCCAAATCTATAGAGCAGCCAATGTAATCGCAACGTTAATAAAAGAGGCAGTAGATAGATAAAGAGGAGGAGGGAAAGGCAGGGATGTTAACCAGAAAGGGGTTCCGGTTGGCTACCCTGCACTGGGGAAGAGAGATTAGGGGACGAAAAGGAGGGAGAGAGAAGGGAAAAAAGGCATAACACACACACGCACAACGCTGTCACAATTTGTCACTCAATCCAGTCGCTCTCAAGTAGGCAAAGAGTGCCTTGTATGCCTTGAGGGCAGTCGACTGCTATGGCCACGGACCGAGGATCTTTTGATCTGTTAATGGGCGAGGATCGAGGCGGTTCAGGGCACAACACAGTGTATGTTCTTGCACTCGCAAATACAGGGCACTCACAGAGAAGATGAGCGATGGTCTCCTCACAACCACAGCTCTCACAGGCAGGGCTGTCGGCCATCCCCATACGGAAAGCATAGTTATTGGTAAATGCAACACCGATCCATAAACTGCATAACAGTGATGCGTCGCGACGTTCTAAGTTGCGTGGAAGACGAAGGCGCAGTTCAGGGTCCAGTGTCTTGAGGCGGAGGTTGCAAAACTCTCCCGTGTTCCAAGCTGAAAGTGTGAGCTCCAGCGCCAAAGGGCGAAGCCCACACGCAGCGTCAGGTCTCGATATTGGGATCCTCACTGGAAGTCCGTCGTTGTGAGCAGAACGCGAAGCCGCATCGGCCTGGTGATTACCGTTAATACCGCAGTGTCCTGGCAGCCATTGAAAAATGATGTCATAACCTTTGGAAACGGTGCCGTGGTACAGTAGACGGATCTCAGAAACAAGTTGCTCCTGCGACCCGCGGCGTAGCGCAGCTTGCAGGGCTTTAAGGGCTGCTTTAGAGTCGGTGAAAACGTCCAGTCATGTCGAGGTTCTTGACTGATGAACTCTACCGCAGCCCGTAAGGCTGCGAGTTCCGCATCAGTTGAAGATGTTGGATAGGTCGTCTTCACTTTCATGAAGATGGATCTGGCCGGTATCACCACCGACCCCGCAGAACTGGTCGAGTGAACTGATCCATCTGTGTAAATATGTATGCGGTGGGTGACTGTGGTAAGAATGCAGGTGATTCAATGTCAGTTGTTTGAGGGCAGGCAGTGATACACCAGCTTTCTTTGTAATGCCAGGAATATAGAGGTGAACCCGAGGTTCATGAAGACTCCATAAGGGTGAGCTCGGTCTTGACACAGGGGTGAACTGCGATGGAAGATATGCGCGATGGGCTTCAATGACTTTGGCGAATGCAGTACGCGGCCTAATTATTGGGAGTGTTGCGAGGTGATGACAGGGAACCTGTGTGAGGTGCCGAATATGTGTTCTCGTGGTGTCAACAGCAATGTATGTAGTAACAGGATGTTCCCGGGCAACAAGAACAGTTGCTGCTGTTGATGCACATTTAGACAGTCCAAGACAGATAAGAGAGCTTGCGCTTGCACACTTTGAAGAGTCTTGATATTTGTTTTTCTAATGGAACTGAATATCGGAAGACTGTACCGCATGCAGCCCAGAAATAGGGGACGGTACAGTTGTAGCATCGAGCGCACTGATGCGCCCCAGGACTTTCCCCTGAGGAAGGAGAGGACGTGGACAATCGAAATTAGTCTCTTTCTCATGTCGTAGATATGTGGACTCCACGAGAGGTTCCTGTCGATGACAACACCAAGAAATCTGTGGCTTCTCTCATAGGGAATGGCTTCGCCATTGATGCGAATGGTGTAACGTGACATTATTTTGCGTGTGAACGCCACAAGTGAACACTTTTTGGTAGAAATGTTCGGGCCCTGCAAGCGAAGATAAGATGTCAATATTGATACCTCTTTTTGAAGTCCTGCACGAACTTGAGGACGGGTCACCCCTGATGCCCAAATACAGATGTCTTCTGCATATACCGAGATCTGAGCAGATTGTGGCAATACGTCGACCAGGCCGATAAGAGCAAGGTTGAAGAGAACTGGGCTCAGCACTCCACCCTAAGGGACTCCACGCGAATTTTGGTGTAAGGACGTTGGTCCGTCCGCAGTCAGGACAAAAAACGACCTCTCTGACAAAAAGCTGCGTATCCAGCTGAACGTGCGGCCTCAGATCTCAGCAGCTTCCATTGCGTCCAAAATTGCCTGATGCGTTACGTTGTCGTACGCGCCCTTGATATCCAAAAACAATGCCACGGTCAATCTTTTCAAACTTTTCCTGTGGTGCACCGACGTTACAAGGTCAACCACGTTGTCTATAGAAGAGCGGCCCCGTCGGAACCCAGACATGAAGGCTGGATAAATCTGATATCGCTCCAAGTACCATTGTGTTAGCAGCATTCTTTCCATGACTTTGCCGACGCAGATGGCGAGTGCAATTGGACGGTATGATGAAAGGTCGAGCGGTGATTTTCCCGGCTTAAGAAGTGGAACCAGACGACTGGTCTTCCAATCATGAGGAACTATGCCAGAAGTCCATGACCAAGTGTCCAAAAGAGCCCGTCGAGCTTCTTGGCCAAGGTTGGCAAGTGCGGAGTACGTCACACCATTGGGTCCTAGTGATGATGACCTTCTACAACAAGCCAGCGCAGCATCAAGTTCTTCCATGGAGAATAGTGCATCCATCGAGAACCTCGTGAGGGTGGAACATTGTTGCAGTGCAGCGTTGCGCCTGGATTCGGAGGGCCTGTTATTCTTGCGCAGAAATCTTCGGCTACCTCAACCACACTGCGCATTTGGTGGAGCGCTACGGATTTGAACGGGTAGCGCTGTTGAGGGCACGTGCGAAGACCCCGAACTACACTCCAAACGCGTGACAAAGGCTTCCGTGGATCAAGTGTTTGGCAAAATGTCCTCCACCGTTGTGTTTGCAGTGCCTGAATTCTGCGCTGAATCATCTTCTGTACGCGCCTAGCATCTATTAGGTCTAGGCGCGACTTTGTGCGTCGGTATCTGCGCTCTGCCCTGCGCCGTTGTGATCGCAGTCGCTGCAATTCGAAGTCAAAATCGGTGTAGTTAGCGACAGGGTTAAAGAGGCAGGTGGCGTGTACCATGGCTTCCTTAATTTTTTGTTCAAGACCGGTAGAGAAGCGCTCTGCGCAAGCAGCCTCCATAAGTAATTTAAAAACTGTCCAGTCAATGCGCTGCCTACACGTGGCTGGGGAAAATGTGGAATGGCTAGTAATAATCAGATAGGTTGGGATATTGTCGCTGCCATGGGTTTCTACATCCGAAAACCACCGGACGCTGTTGTTAAGGCACTTTGAAACGAGTCAAGTCCAAGCAGCTGCTATAAGTCACCCCTCGTATATAGGTCGGGCTTCCGTCATTCAGACACTGGAGGTCATGGTCAGAGGCGAAGGACACAAGCTGTCTTCCCCTAACGTCCATCCTAACGCCTCCCCACATGGTGTGATGAGCGTTGAAGTCACCCATAATAACCCACGGAGCAGGTGTAGCTGCCATCAAACCACTCAACCTTCTGGCGTCGAAACGACTTGATAGCGCCAAGTACACCGCCAGTAGCGTAAACGTCAGGTCACGGCTGTTCACTGTCAGGCAAACGTACTGATTGTCTTCGTTCGGAGAAACTGAATGTTGCACATATGTAAGTTCACGTCGAATGTAGACGATGACTTTGCTGGGTCTGTTGCACGTGGGTGATGAAAATGCCTCGTAACCGGATATTCGCAAAATTGCCGGGGTCTTCGGTTCAAAAATCACAAGAATGGAGAAGTGATTCTCGTAGACGTAGTGCCGGAAATCGGAAATCCGGGACGGGAGCCCACGAGCATTCCATTGGAAAATGAAAGCTTGCTTGACTTTCTTTGGAAAAGACAGGTCCAAAGGAGCCATGATGCCGTCTACTGTAGAGCCGCAAGAACTGGATGTAGCGCGTCCAGCACTTGAAGTGCGCTATTTGCTGCTGGCGTGTGTAGGCTGGAAAGCAGAGCACGCATGGCATTCATTAGTGTCGTGAGCATTGAAATCACTTGCATATATGGGCGATGGCCTCGATCGTGCCTGTTGGCTGGATCAGTAGTAGGCGCTACACACTGCCCTGAGTGCGCCAACATCCCTGACGCAGTAGGCGTAGAAGGCTTTGGCAGTGGTGGCCAAGTTGCATCTGAGGCAGTAGGTCCAGCCTCACCAAGCGCCGGGCTTCCTTGATTTGGTACGGTTTTTGGTGGAGGCGGACAAGCTGCAGTTGGGTTTGGGGCATTATTGTCAAATGTGACTGCTTTCTTTGACGACCTTCGGCGGCGCGAACGACGTCGTTGCACCTTTGCGGCGGCTTGTTTTTGCGTAGAATGGTCTCGCACCATTTGCTTCAGTACCGCCCGCTCGGTCTTTAGACGGGGACAGTCTTTCGAGGAAGAGTCATGAGGGCCGTGGCAGTTGGCGCACTTCAAGGTAGTCGCGCGGCAAACATCACCGCTGTGTGACTCGGAGCATCGCGGGCACACGATGAAGTTGATGCAGACGCCGCTCACGTGGCCGATCCTCATGCACTTCCTGCATTGAAGTGGCTTAGGCACAAAAGGTCGAAATGGATGACGAAAGTGCCCAACCTTCACATACGATGGTATGCAGTCACCCTTGAAGGTCAGCTTGATGCATGGAGATCTGCCTAACCGCTGAACTTGAATGATGGAAATGCCGTCGGTTGCCGGCTTGATCAGCATGGGTAAATCTGCATCACAGATGGCGATGTCGACGTTGTAGATTACGCCAGCCGTAGTGCCGCTGTCCAGGAGAATACGGGGGCGTACACTGATGTTGCCGAGTTTTGTGATTGCGGTTATATTCTCTAGTGAACTTCGCTCCACCACATCAATGGCAATGACGTTTTTGAACGGGTTGATTCTGACATGCTTTATGCCTCCCGGTACAAGGCTCTCCAGATAAATAGAGATGGCTTGCCTGTTCAGTAGGTTCAAGTTGTCCGTTGAGTTCAACGGCACAAACAAGGCAGTATGCGCTGAGGAACTTCGCGCCGTGATAATCGTTGCCGTTCTTGATGAGGACACCGTTGACGTGCTCGATGAGGACGATTCGGCTTGTCTACGCAGTCTGCGCTTGGCCTTCTTGCCAACAACCGGTATGAAACCGTCGTCGGCCAAGGACGAGGAGTCTTCACTTGGCACCGAGTACACAACAGTGCCCTGGCTGCTCGAGTCACTCTGGCGGTGCGGGCGCTTCCTCTGGGCGGCTGCTGCCGACCCACCGGGTTCCAATAGTGGCACAGCAGCCTCCATTTCCATCGCCGTGGCAAAAAGGGAGCGGCGCCTCCCTGATTATAGCACGAATTACCAAAAAACTGCACAGACGTGAAGGCAGCGTTCTGATACAGAAAAACTTCGTCTCCTTCCCAAGAGAGGCAGTAGCGCACTACAATGGTACATCCCGTCAGTATAGAAAGAGGAAGTAAATAAAGCCTTACAAGCAATGCAAAGGGGCAAAATCGGTTGGTGATGATCAGGTAACAGCAGATCTGTTGAAACGCGGAGGGGAGATTGTGCTAGAAAAACTAGCCACCCTATATACGGAATGCCTTATGCCCTCGAGTGCACCAGAAGCTTGGAAGAACGGTAACATTATCTTAATTCATAAGAAAGGAGACGTCAAGAACTTTAAATATTAGATTGATCAGCTTTCTGTCCGTAGCCTATAGGGTATTTACTAAAGTAATAGCTAATAGAATCAGGACAACCTTAGACTTCCATCAACCAAATGATCAGGCAGGCTTTTGTAAAGGATATTCCACATTAAATTATATTCACACTATCGGTCAGGTAATAACGACATGCGCAGAATATAACCACCGCCTATATATAGCCTTTATCAATTACGAGAAAGCAGTAGACTCAGTGGATACCTTGGCAGTCTGCAGGCATTGCGGAATAAAGAGGAAGAAGTGCCTTATGCGAAAATACTGGAAGACGTCCATAGCAACTGCACAGCTCCCATAGTTCTCCATAAAGTAAGCAACAAAATTCCAATAAGGAAGGGCGTCAGGCAAGGAGACACAATCACGCCAATGCTTTTCACCGCCTGTTTACAGGACGCATTCCGAGGTCTGTATTGGGAACAATTAGGGATAAGAGTTGATGGAGAATGCTTAAGTAATCTGTGATTAGCTGATGACATTCTCTTTCTGAGTCACTCAGATGAATTGCAAAGCATGATCAAAGAGTTAGAGAGGCAGAGCAGAACGGTGGGTCTAAAAGTTATGATGCAGAAAACCAAGCTAATGTTCAACAGTCTCACAAGGTAACAGCAGTTCACAATTGGTAGCGAGGTGCTGGAAGTGGTGGAAGAATACGTCTACTTAGGGCAGGTAGTGACCGCTGAACCGAATCATAGAATGGAAAGACCTAGAACATTAAGAATGGCGTGGAGGCGTGGAGCCGTGGCGCGCATAGGGCAGGTTCTCTCAGATCATGAATGGCAGTTTGCCAATATCCCTCAAGAGAAAAGTGTACAAAAGCTGCATCGTACCCATACTCACCTACGGCGCACAACCGCGGAGGCTAACGAAAAGGGTTCAGCTTAAGTTAAGGACAACGTAGCGAGCTATGGAAAGAATAATGATATGTTTAACGTTAAGCGACTGGAAGCGGGCAGAGTGGGTGAGGAAACAAACGCGTGTTAATGACATCCTAGTCAAAATAAAGAGGAAGAAATGGGCTTGGGCAGGGCATGTAATGCGAAGGCAAGATAACCGCTGGTCCTTAAGGGTAACGGAATGGATTCCAAGAGAAAGTAAGCGTAGCAGGGGGCAGCACAAGATTAGGTGGGCGGATGAGATTAAGAAGTTTGCAGGCAAATGGTGGATGCAGCAGGCAAAGGACAGGGTTAATTGGAGAGACATGGGAGAAGCCTTTGCCCTTCAGTTGGTGTTGTAAGGCTGATGATAATGATGATATTTCTTGGCCGATTTGTGCGTTGATAGTTTGAACTACTGACATGTCACATCTCATTAATGAAAAAGTAACAAATTGCGTCTTTTGCAATGCAAGTATACATGCTATTGGTGAAAAGTTTTGGCTTACAAGGATTTGCTCCCATGTGCAGGCACGAAGACAATTAGTAAGCAACTCACGCACGTGCTAAACCATATATCACCTTTAAAATGTGCGGTGAGTCATACAGCTGCACTGCATCAGATTTTTTTTTAATGTGTGCTTCTTCTGCAGCACATTTAATTCAGCACCATCATGAAAATCTAATTGAGGCTTTCCCAGCTCATCAAGTGTATTTGTTTACATAAAATCTCTAAGCATTATCTGCATGTGCAACCTTCCGCATCAGTCGAAGCCCTGTGCAACAAGGGACGTCGTGGGATAGCACCGCTGAGCGCATATAGGCTATTTGACTCATGCGTCTTCATCACATGCTGGACAAATTCAACGTAGCTAATTTTTCTTATAGTTCCAAGCATGGTCCCTTATTTTCTGCTGCCTATAGTCTAACGAGTGTGGCCAACATAATGTGAGTCTTGGTCTTTACAATGAATGCATTGGTTGTTTAATATCTTCAATTTTCAGAGTAATGCATTAACGTACCACAAATGATTTTTATTTGAAAACATTTATTAAGGCACTCTCTAACAACATAAACAGCCACTGAACACATATGGAGTGTATTGCTAGCCACTGTAAACACTGGTACCCACAAGGAACAAATTTTTTCGGCAAAAAAGGGCTAAATGTGAATGTGGATTGTTGGCTGTAATCTGTAGATTTTAAGTTCCTACTGCAAAGTGTGTTCATAAGAGTGGCCTGTACACATTCATAATTTGAAGAACAAAACTTCCGAACTTTCAGACCAAACACAGGATGCAGTGCTCCTAACGTGGTTTAAAAATCTAGACATGTATGTTTCATGCACAGAAGACATACATAAGCACTAAAGCTAAATATGCAGTGTACAATCACGCTATGAAACCAAATGGTAGTGCACTGTGAAAACTACGTGCAGAAAAAAATGTCTCAGAAAGCATGCATAAAATGCATTACTCTACATGAAATTAGGGGGGGGGGGTCACATCCTATGTTTTGACAGAATAAATCGTGCTACCACATGTAAACACAGGATGCCCTGCTATTAGTGCAATAGACAGAAACCAAACCCACATATGCACAGAAAGGAAATGAGTTAGCACTGTGATAAAATATGTGAAAGAGCACAGACATCCAAGCAATAAGGTTCACGAACCTGGTTATATCCACCTTAATTGCTTGAAATGCAGCACAGGACTGTTAAGGAAAGCCAAATTTTTCTTCACTGGCTGTGGTGGTTCAGAGGCTAGAGAATTCAGCTGCTTAGCATGAGTTGCAAGTGTTACCTCAGCTGTAGCATTCACATTTCATTGGAGCCGCCGCGGTGGCTGAGTGGTTATGGCACTCTGCTGCTGGCCCGAAAGACACGGGTTCGATCCTGGCCGCGGCGGTTGAATTTCGATGGAGGCGAAATTCTAGAGGCCGGTGTACAGTGCGATGTCATTGCACATTAAAAAACCCAAGGTGGTCGAAATTTCCGGAGCCCTTCACTACGGCGTCTCTTATAGCCTGAGTCGCTTTGGGACGTTAAACCCCCATAAGCCAAACCAAACCACATTTCATTGGGGACAAACAGCAAAAATGTCCATGTGCTGAGCGGCAGTGTTAAAGACCCCAGATACGTGACATCAATTCGTGACAGGTCTTCAGTGTGGCATCTCTTGTAGCTACAACACAGCTTCAGAGCATAACTCCACAAAAAAAGACTGATCATTAATAATATCAGGTTACACACATCTGCTCATAGATCAATTCATCTGTGAACACAAAGATATATGAGACAGATACTGCGCCATTTCCTTTCCCTCCAAAACCAATTATTATTATTATTATTATTATTATTATTATTGAACACAAAAAGTCATGGTAGAGAGAGGACAGGTAAATGGGTTTCTTGACAACATGAAGTGAACGATGGGGGAGCCTCAGGGTGCTTGCCAGCATTTAGACAAGAGGATGTGTCGAAACGTTGGCAAGAGCCGTGAAGATTTCCTCTCTTGTTCACTTTGTGATGATCACAGTCATGCCATGCTAGCTGAAAAGAATGTACAAGTGTTCTGCAAGCATTCTCTAGCACAACATGCAAAGTGCACATGCAAACATATGAAGAAAACAATATATCTGTAATGCAAGAGCAGCATGTGCAAATTACATATAAGATACCTATCTTTAGATTTCAGTGAAGAACCTGAACAATTTCAAGGCAGACAGATGATGAATTTCTTGAAAAAACTTGCAGTGGAATCAACCTGGAAATTTAAGCAAAATACAAGTTTACAATTCATTAACTTAGTAACCTTGATGAAAATTTTCGGTAAAAAATTGCTATCCAGTTTTTACTATCTTACATCCTGAATCGCTGCCCCTATGAATCATTACCCCGTCAATATCTCGCGCGAGCAAAGCAGGGCATTATAGAAGGTATGATACACGTATTTGCATCACGCTCTTCCGTACTGCACTACCAACACATAGATTTCTATAAGCACATAGATTTCGTTCTAATAGCCTTCTTAATTCTGCGCTTAATGGCACACTCGGTTCATACATGCACTTCAGTTCGATGTCAAGCATGTCTCTCACCAAGAGCGTAAGGATTGCACCACTCGTAAGTAGGGCTAGATGCGACGATGCCAAGGGTGCACAGTGTCAGCCCACTTTTTTTGCCAGAGCTTACTTTTCAAGAAATCACACGGGTGAACGTTGCGTGCATGTTTCACTTGGAGTATAAGCAGATGGATCGATGAAATGCTCACTTCAGAAACCGAAAAGTCGTGTACGCGGCTTGCAGCGTGAAACACAACTGGCTTTTGACACCCCACTGCCAAATCACGGCCATCTCAAAACCACGCTGACGACGCGACCAACATAACTACGCACTACACTTTCAGAAGGTTCTCTTTCGAGCGACACGGCGTTACCGGCGCCACCCGAGTCGCGCATGACAGAGCCTGTCGGAGAAGGAAAAAGGCGAGAAGAGAGAAACAACAGAGGAGGAGAGGCGAGCCAACTTCTAGTTGTGAGGTGGCTTCGCAAAAAGTGACGTCATGGCCTCTCCTTAGTTCTTTTCCTTCCTTCATGGCGGCGCGCTTGCTCGCACACCCCGTGTCCGCGTCCACGAGTAGCAAGGCTAGGCTGACTGTAGATGCTGTAGGCCTAGCCGAACTTGACAAACAACACAACATTCGCAAAGAGAAAGAAGGTCGAAAGTAGGGGGTAATATCCGCAGAAGAAACTGCACCACTGCCATCTATGGCATGCGACACGAAACTTTTTTAACCTTGGCGCCATCTGGTCAACTCAACTCAAAATTACTATCTCGTTTTCACGGCCGTGCGTTCACGAAGAGCGCTCGCTCCCCTCCAGAGTGGCTATCATTTTGCGCCGTGCAGATTGGTAAAAGCAGGATGAAGGCACTCTGCGATGTGGCCGTTGGCTTGCGTCAATAAATTTTGGGGCGTTCTCTACAAAATGGACCGAAAATTAACACTTTTTCACACTCGTTGTTTTGAAAAGGTTCGTTAAATCGAGACAGATGACGAAATCGGTTTCGTTATTTCAAGTCAGTCAAGCATTGGACCCTATGGGCGTCTGAAGGGGAATCGGGATATATTCGTTCAATCGGGACTTTCGTTAAATCAAGTTTTGACTGTATCACTAAGCATTTTGCAAGAAAATTAGTTTCAAATGAATGTTGGCTGGCTAATTATTTAGCTGTTATGCCTGCATTGTTGCAAGTCATGTTCTGATTACCTTGGGCTACTTCACTTCACATGTCAAAAAATTTCTGTCTAGGTTTTACTTAGGCATAGCTGTGCTCGAGCCAATGCTTGCTACCTAGTTCTGCTGCACACTTTGTGAAAATAGTTTATGTCATTAAATATGACAGCATATCTTGGCCACTTTGTTCTACACATAGGGACGTCCCAGTGTGGTTCTGTAGAGATTCAGCAGGAAGCGCTTGCGATACCTCATGTATACATGGTGGGAGGGTAATGTTTGTGCATCATGTACTTAGGGCGGCAGTAAAAACGACTGTCTTGAAAAGGCGCCCGTCTGCCATACAAGTCAGCGCAGATTAAAGAACCACCGGTGGTCTAAACTAATCCAGAGCCTTTCACTACGGAGTCCCATAGCAACACAATTTGCAGTTGTACTATCTGCCTTGAAGCAGGATACACCTCCTGCAAGTGATCTGCCTGTTCAGAACCAGTCACGTTGTTAAGGTTATTCACATAAGTTGTAGTCCGCTCAGACATTTTTTATAACTCAGGCCTTAACAGATGTATGGATTAAAAGAAGTGCATCTTGCCGCAAGGCAGTGAGTGCCAGGCACCATAGTGGATTGTGCCCAGTAAGCATAGTCTGTTGTATGGTTTTGTATGTGTGCAAGTGTCTGCAGGTACTATGCAATGAACTGCCTCAGATGCTCTTGACGTGTACAACAGGCTATACATAAAAAAAACTGGTGTGCTCAGACAACTTTGGTTTGCATTAAAGCCCATCTACTGTCGCTGGCGCTTTTTTAAGTAACGTCAAACTTTGAACTGTGCCGCTGCTTTCTTTCCGTATCCACATATGGCTTTTCTGGTTCTGATTTCCATTTCCCGCCTCAAGTTGGCGTCCATTTTGTATCTGCTCTCATGGAGGAAAAAAATATCGGCTCGTCTAGGAACCTCAATCGCCTCGGCGGAGCATACTTCAACGTTCGAGCAAACCTTGTCTCTTCACACTGCTACGCTGTTTCTCAGCCTCCAGAATAACCGATTTGTTGGTCGTCACCAGCACATATATACCTAAATATGAGAATGATAGCCGGGTCACAATGCAGTCCGTCCTCGCAAGCCTGCAGAATAGCACGGAGCCAGTGGTTTGAGCTAGTTGTGAAATACCTTTTGGTGCCATAGCTAAAACAAATTTTTAACATCGATGCAGCCACATCGATCCAGCTGGTAGACAAGGCGAAAAAAGTGCTGCTCCCCTTCAGACATGGGACCCAGTCAAGTCATTATCCATCGCATTGGTTAATCATGGTCGTTCACATCGTTTTGCTGAGACATTGATCTACCGAATACAAGTCTGTGATGCAAGCACATAATTTGAGAGCACTGGTGTTATCAATGAGGTGCGAAGGCGCACCATGGCATCAACAAGCAGCGGCTCCGATCCCTGTCCTTCGGCATTGGTCAACTTAGTGGCTTGAGCGCTCAGAAATTTCGATGCTTTTCACAAGGTGTAGTCACCCTATGTGGACACGAACCACTAGCGCAGTGTGCTTCTTTTTTCTACACTGTTTGTAAAAATAGCACCGAAACAGCAATACAGCGATGGATGAAAACAGCAGCGATGCAGAGCAGCCACAGACTCGCCCTGAGAACCGAGAAACAAAGTGGCAGCGCTTCCTTCCGTTCAAAACTGGAAGTCTGAAAGTTATGTGAGGAGGAAGAAAGAGCCCTAGGGGAAGGGAAGTTGGCGCTACTTAAACTGGCCGGCAGAAAACGTCATGGAGGGGCTTTTGTTTGCATATGCTCATCATAAAAAATAATCTGTTGGCTTTCGCTTGTGCTGTAGTTTTCCTAGTGCCAGGGTTAAGAGCAGCTTTTTTTAATGTGCATTCAAGTTGTGTAGAAGTAAGGTTTCCTTTTCCCTGCTTAACATTCTAGCCTTGTTGTTTTGAGTGGGGCGCTGTGTTTGATATAAATTTGCCCATCTTTACTTTCAATTCCTCTCATCTCTATGCTTCTCTGCCAAAATACCAATGAAGAATGGTCTTCTAACGGAAACAGTCAGCCAGTGCTATACTGTTCAGCACCCTGTGCAGATGCAAGAAGTGTCAGTTCATAGATTTTCTTGCCTTGAAATGTACTCATATCAAACTTCTATCTTAACTCGAACTGCAGCATATATCTTATTGTGAACACCTTTATGAGCGTCTTCTAATCATTTCCGTGATTTCTCCCAAATTTAGTCTCCTTCAGCTGTTTTCCATGTTGTCAGTTTATTTCTGCAGGTTACAAGGCATTAGAACCTGGGCCCTTGTAGTAGTGAGTGAAATTACCTGATATACTAGAATTTTTTTCATTGTCTCAGAAATCTTGATTATTCTGTTGGAGGGACTGTCATGTTCCATATGAGTTGCAATGTCATGGCAACTCAGAAGCTCACGGCAGAAGCTCAGTTTTTGAAGCAGTGAGAACCTGCAATGTGTATGCAATTAGCTGTGAATGCAAAGAAAAAAGCATACTGAAATCAAGTTGGGTGTATTATGTGAGAAGCATTGATTTAGAAGGGTCAATCGGTTCTGCCATATTGAGTCATATTGAGTGTGGAGTTTGTTTGCACCACTGCACTAAATTTAATGGCAGCATTTGCTGGTTGCGTTTTTATCCTGTGATCATTATAGTGGTGTATTTCATAATAAACATATAATACATGTCCCTTAATCTTCAGGCCTTGTGGCTACACACAGCTGGATTCAAGCTGCCTTCAAGGCAATGAAAGATATTCGGCTTTCTCGGCAAAGATGCACGCTATGACGCAAGGGACCTCAGCGTGACTCAACTGCTGCTTTCGTCTACGAATAAAGCTAAGGATGCTCTTGGGCAAAAATGAATGTTTTTTCTTCTTTCAATGCATGCTTGCTCTTCATGCTTGGCAAGAACACGAATTACGTAATTATGTGCATGCTCATATGTACTACTGTGCTCAAAATTAAGAGACCCCTGCGGGTGCGTGCCGAACTGTGCCAAACTGCATGCTGGTGCCGCTTGACAAAGCAATCCTGTTGTCGAGACCAACGCCCTTGTGCAGTTTGGCACATTTCAGCATGCACTTGCAATGGTCTCTTAATTTTGCTCATGATAGTGTGTCCAAACATTGAGCATCATTTTATAGACATGTTAGGTAACAAATTTCTTTCTGGATGCTTCCTTCCATTGACATCACTGGAATGGTACACCAACCACACCAGGAAACAGTAAACCAAAGCACGCCAAAGCCGGTATCAGTCGGCCGGGTGACACCAGATGAGAACACACACCATTTCACAGAACCCATGTCTGAAACCTCTAGTCTGGAAACACCGGACATGATAATTTGGCAATTTTCTTTTGTGCAAGATTATCACAGTGTTGTAATTTTAATATCACGACACGCACATAGGGGATGCACTTTATAGCTGCGAACACTGCGGTAAGGTAATAAACACCCAATAAACTCTCGACTGGATGTATTCAGACCTTTCAATAGACGGTCAAATATGAACTGCAGGTCAACAAAAAAGTGGCAATAAATTGGCAATTAAATGTTAACTTAGACGCAATTAATATGAATTGAGTGTTAACAGACATGCTATTAAACGTGCACTGCAGGTTTATAAACAGTCAGTTAATTACGTACTGCCAGGCGATAAAATCTCAATTTGGATCTATTGAGTTAATAAACAGCCATTTGGGATACGGTGGCCAATTTTCAACTGAAACTCAACACAAAAAGTCTACAAGCTCTAAAATAGCGGAATATCTTAGGTGATATACCCGGTATAGGCTCTAAAGAAAAGTAACTCGAATTTTAATACTGTTTATGGTGAGGGTGAGGGAGGGCGGCCGAAGTGACGGTGAAGAAGGACCAGCGAAGTTAGGGTGTAGGATGGCCAGAGAATTTTAGAAATGAGGGAGGGCCAGTGATCTAAGGGTGAGAAAGGAAAGCAAAAATTCAAGGTGTTTGATTTGCCCACCTCTGGTACCCACTCTGGCAGCGTTCGTGAGTACTCCTATGCTTATTTATCTTATCTGTTCGCTTAAATACTTTTTTGCATGCGAGCACCTAAGCGCATTGGGCGGCGCGTCTCAGCGAAAAATTTCTATCTGGGAACCTCGTCGCTGTGGCCGCTCGAGCCGGCGCGAATGCTCGAAGCATGTTTTTCAGCCGTGGCGGCAGAAATCGCGAACGTTTTAGCTTGCATGTGAAAGGGGCTTAAGAGAGTTGAATCAGGGAACTCTTTCGCAATTTTCCTATCGTCATTAATTTCTTTTAGTTCTTCAGAAATCTAATGACGCCGCAACTTAACTGCCTATATTTTTCAAATACGAATAGTGTAGCATCCCTACCGTATCAGACACAAATAAAATATTTTTACGAATATTCCCTCTTTGTGCGAATATTTGCACGTGCGAAACAGCGAAGTGCCAGCGACGGTGCTGCGATGCAGCGCTCTTACTTTTGGAGTTGTAGTTGAAACAGTTAAAGGACGCAACACTGATCTTCACTAAGAGGATGCAACACGAAGCAGGTAATTAACTCATACGTGTAAGAAAATTACATTTTGCTGCTTATGATGACAGCGAATAAACTGATGTCAAATCTGAGTAAATGAAAGGAATGAGAACTGCGTTTAGGCCATGACCTCCAAAAACTGGCATCAGGACATGATTTTTCTGAACACACCTGGGCCACGCCATGTCTTCCACTCTGTAGGCCCTGTACAGAGTCGATCACACTTTTCTGAAGGGGTCCGACAGGTGCTCCGAATTGCACATGAAATGCCTGGTGGCAGCCACCGGCTTACAGGTCGCATGGTCAAAAGTGCCAAGAGCGCATACGCTGTGGCTGTCATGGCCAACCGAGAAACAGGCCTCCATGATTTGAGGGTCACAAGTGCAGGCTCTGCATTACTGCAAGGGCACTGGTGGCGATTGAGTCGTGAATGCACGTGACAAAACACACACGCATGTTCTCGGTGTTATAGCATCATGCGACACCATGAGGCACTGCGAGCAGCGTGACGTTTTCTCGGCTCAGCCAGGTGTGCTGCTTGAATGATAGAGAGCCAGAGGTGATGGTGGTGGTGAAAACTTCTTATTCAGTCAAAAGAGAGTTTGCAGGCCAAAAATGGCCCTTTACATAACTCGCATCCCGCAAGTCACACAGGCCTGTATCTCGGTCGGCTGCGAATGCCGCACTGTCCAAGCTCATGGCTCTATTGGCCAACCGATCTCGAACCCACTGTCTGTTGCCAGACGTCGCAGGTGCAGTTGAGAGCGGCTGTCGGACAATTCTAAGCAACTGTGATAGACACTTACGCGCAATATGAACACGGAGACTTGAATGAGCCGCGCCTCGGCGCAAAACCCCGCATCCGGCGCAGTCCCATCACGGCGGCATGCTTAGTGATGTTGATGAGGGCCCTGATTTTGAAACTGTCATCGAAGAGAACTACTGTAGTAAGGGTGCAGGCTTTTCGGTGATCCATGACGAAAAATTAATGTGGATTAGCTCAGCTAATCCACGATATACAAAGCGAAAGCTGTCGGCGTTCATTTTGTTCATTGGTGTTGGCGTTGACAGTGTTCTGGACGCCGATGATTTTAAGGGAAGGAAGGGCGCATAACTGGCTATTCGGTTATCCATGACCAAAAAATGAATGTGGATTAGCTCAGCTAATCCAGGATATACAAAGCGAAAGCTGTTGGCGTTCATTGTGTCCATTGGTGTTGGCGTTGACAACGTTCTAGATGCGGATGATTTTAAGGAAACGAAGGGCACCTAACTGGCTCCCTGGGTCTGTGGACGCCTCAGTCGCGCTTTGAGGTACATGGCAGTGGTAAGAGAGAGATGTGGGCTGCATGCATTAGCGCTGACAACGTTGTGGCAGACACGCGGCACTGTAGCAATAGGCCGCAGCGTTCATTGGGTGATCAACCTCTCACGATCAACCATTAACTTCCACCTGCCAGGATGACAGGATGGACGCGCTGCCTATCCAGTCTGTGGGACGCAATCAAAGCAGGTTTTTGCAGTTGGATACCAACGCCGCCATGTTCATGAAAGTGAGATTGAGGTGTCCACTGACCCAGGGAGCTGGTTGTGCGCCTTTCCTTTCATGAAAATGAACGGCCTCTACAACCTTGTCAATGCCAATGAACTGTGGCGGCTCACTTGTTTTTTTTTTCTTTTTGAGAAGAGAAAATGGCGCAGTAACTGTCTCACATATCTCGGGAGACACCGGAACCCTGCAGCAAGTGAAGAGACAAAGTAGGGAGGGAAAGAAGAAAGAGGAAATTGAAAATTGGCTATTAAGGAAAGGCACACACAGCGGTGGAACACCTGTGGCTCGGTGAAACTAGTGGGGCCTGCACAGTAGTGACCAGTTACCCGTAATGCGCCGCTAGCTAGCCTAGTGTAGCTTTCGCTACAAAAATTCCTGGAGTGCACTTAAGTCTGCTTAGGTGCAGTAACACAAAAGCATTCTCCTTACTGTTGCCGATTATGTTTCTGTGTTTCGTTTCTTTATGCCTTTGCCGTTTCTAAGTCGTGGTCTGGAAGCAGATACAAACTCTGCAGGAGGAAATGAAGCAAATGAATGTAATATAATTAATTAATGAAGTACTTAATTTGTTGATTCGATTAGATTACCGATCAATGCGGGAAATAATTCACTGATTGAACTAATTCGGTCAATTAACCGCCCATATATTCAATTATTGGTGTGTTAATTGAATGTAATTGATTTCCATTATTTAATTCGCTAAATAGTTAATTCGTCAATTTGATTAATTTCCTGATTAAATTGTGAAGCAGCTGAAAATCTGCAAATTAAGTACTCCCAATAATTACTCATTCAAATAGTGTGACGAATTAATTCATTAATGCTAATTGCATAACATTTTAATCAAATATTCTATTAATTACCCCTATAAAGGCTGATGGTTCGTGCGGACACGCTTTGATGACACGCTCGGCCGACAGGTTTGTACAGGCCACTCATGAGACAAGAAATGCCTTCACATTAAAATATTACTGCGCAACACTGAAAAAGACGACACAGAGGCAAGACACACAAATGTTGGGCCTCGAGGTAGGGAACCCGCCTCCGATTCGGGAGGTAATGGGCTCGACTGCTGCTGCCGGCATCATATGGATATTGTGATGGTGAGCTACAAACCTCTCAATAAATGAGGAGCCTAACTGTAATAGTTAAAAAGCCAACTATTTATATTAGTTAACGAGCCTGCTAGGTAACCCGTCTCAGGTATATTCTGAGAGACTCCTCAGCTCACAATGCTTTGCTGAAGAAAGCACTCGTCTAACTCCTAAAGCCTATCTTTAAAAATGGCAGCAGCCTAAGGTCGAACATCTTATATTTGTTATTTATCGCTGCTTAGTGCCCTATCAACGTTGCAATGACTCCAGGCTCCATGCTCTCAAATAAGTAAGTTTGTTTCTACAACAGCATTGGGCGAATCAGGGGCCGTGAAAAGAACAGGTAACTGTCTCTCATGTATGCAGCTAATCAGAAACATATGCAGGAATAATTCAACCAGGCGATTCTCCCTGCTGGTGGCACAATAAACACTGCCACTGAAGTTGTTGTTGTGGTTGCCGTTGTTGTTGCGTTAGTGGCATGGCACATACCCACGATGGGGGATTGGCCACGGTTCAGTGAGGAGGGTGAAGAGAAGAGGGTAAACTGGTGCCAAGCTCATGGTTGTTTAAACTTCGACGTCGGCTCATCCTCTTCCTCACTCCTGGAGCAGCTACAACCCACGCAGAAACTTACTTTTTTACACAAAGCACATGCTCTGCAGCGCCGCTTCAAACTGTGGCTTTTTCAGTCATTTTCTCGCCTTGCGGGAGTATTTTCTTTAACAAGCCTTGACCCGTTTGGCCCTGGTACCCTTGTATGAAGACCAGCAAAAGATTTTTTAATTAATGTAGTCATGAAATTCTTCGACACCAGAGGTAAAGTTCGTGCAAGAAGGACCCCTTAATGCCTTAATGTTATGGGCGCCATTTTTAATGCTTTAGTGATTTTCCTTGTGATCTAAAATTACGTGCAAACGGCGCAAGAGTAGCACAATTATTGCTTCACTACTTGCTTCGGCATGATGATAATACTGTGTATTATTCCAACCTTACTCGACATAATATTGTCACCGAGAAACGGTTGACGTACGCAGGGCTGGTTAACTTGGTTTGCTTATACGCGCAAGACGCTGTTGGGACACGCAAGTCATCAGGCAGCTCGAGAGATGAAGACAACAAAACGTCTAGCCCCGAGATGGCTCAAGGCTTGCCAACTGCCAGGTAATACAGTTTAGCCGCGATACGGTGCCACTAGAGGAGTCAGTAGTGTGGCATTACTCCTCCTCTCTGAAAGACATGGACTCGGTGCGGCAGCAATGGGAGGCAGGGGTAGTCGCATGTGTCTGGCGTGTGGTGTAGACGCGTGAGAGGCTAGAGGGCGTGGTACGGCTTCATCCAGGCGACGTGGACAACTTCGGAGGTCAGCCGTCTAGAAGAGCGAACTGTCCACTGTGGAAGAACTTCGTAGGGGACTTCACTGAGCTGGCGAAGCACCTCGTAGGGGCCAAAGTATCGGCATAGAAGCTTCTCAGAGCGCCCTCGCATGCAGATTGGGCTCTACACCCAGACTTGTTCGCGGGGTTGGTAACGCACATTTCGGTGGCGGAGGTAATAGCGCCGAGCGTCGTGGACTTTCTGGTACCGTATGCGCACTCGAGCGAGTTGGCGGGTGGCCTGAGCGTAACGAACGAATTTGGCAGCACCCATAACAGAGGAGGCAGTGCTGGCTTGAAGCAGCACTGCATCCAGCATGGTTGTGGCTTCGCGGACATGAACTAAACGAAATGGAGAGAAGCGTGTCGTTTCCTGGACCGCAGTATTATAGGCAAATGTGGCGTAAGGGAGTATGGCGTCCCTGTTCCGGTGGTCCGCGTCGACATACGTGGAAATCATGTAGGCGATCGTCTTGTTGAGCCGTTCGGTGAGGGCATTCGTTTGAGGATGGTAAGCGGTTGTCTTGCAGTGACGTGCCGCTCAGGCGCATAACCTCCTACGTAAGGGCCGAGGTGAATGTTGTTCCTCTGTCAGTTTAAACGATGGTGGGTGCACCGTGACGAAGCACTATGTTTTGAATGAAAAAGTTCGCAATTTCGTCACCGGTACCACGGGTAAGAGGTTTATTCTCACAGTATCGGCTGAGGTAGTCGGTGCATGGCGACCACAATGTAGCGGTTACCCAGCGAGGACTCCGGAAATGGGCCAAGGAAGTCCATGCTGACTTGATGGAAGGGGGCCTGAGGCAGATGAATAGGCTGCAGTAGGCCGGCTGGCTTAGTCGGCGGCATCTTGCGACGTTGGCACTCGCGGCAAGGGGGGCCACCGTGGTGGCTGAGTGGTTATGGCGCTCGGCTGCCGGCCCAAAAGATGCGGGTTCGATCCCCGCCGCGGCGGTCAAATTTCGATGGAGGCGAAATTCTGAAGGCCCGTGTGCTGTGCGATGTCAGTGCACGTAAAAGAACCCCAGGTGGTTGAAATTTCCGGAGCCCTTCACTACGGCGTCCCTCATAGCCTGAGTCGCTTTGGGACGTTAAACCCTCATAAATCATAAACAATAAACTCGCGGCAAGTTCTTACGTAACGCTTCACAACTGCAGCAACCCTGGGCCAGTAGTACTTTTGACGTATTTGTGCCAAAGTTCGACAAAAACCCAGGTGACCAGAAGATGAGTCATCATGGCACGCCTGCAGGACTTCGTCGCGCAATGCCGCAGGTACGACGAGGAGATAGCTTCTGTCGGGCTGTAGTTTTTCTTATACAGAACGCCATCGCGTAAACAGAATGATGACAGTCCGCGCGAGAAGATTCGCGGGAGGGACTGAGCGCTTCCTTCCAGATACTCAATGAGGGGCTGTAGTTCACTGTCGGCTCTTTGGTGTTGAATGAGAATGGACGTGGAGATGGCGCCAAGAAAAACTGAATCGTCGTCGGGGTCAGCTCGGGGGTCCTCTATAAGAGCACGAGACAAACAGTCGGCATCGCTGTGCTTCCTACCAGACTTATAGACGATGGTGACATCGAATTCCTGAATTCGAAGCCTCCAGCGTGCAAGCCATCCCGAGGGATCTTTGAGGTTCGCCAGCGAACACAGCGAGTGGTTGTCACTGACGACCCTGAAAGGGCGGCCATATAAGTACGGGCGAAATTTGGCCACTGCCCACACAATGGCCAGCCATTCTTTTGCGGTGGTGGAATAGTTTGCGTCAGATCGTGACAAGGTGTGGCTCGCGTATGCGATTACGCGTTCAAAATCATCCTGCCACTGCACAATTGGACCGCACAGAGGTCGATGTTGCTGGCGTCTGTGTGCAGTTCAGTGTCGGCTGACTTGTCGAAGTTTCCAAGGATGGGCGTACTTTGGAGACGAGTTCGGAGGTCTTCAAAGGCCTGCTGTTGCTCCAGGCCCCAGAAAAACGGTTCGGAATTTTTCGTGAGTCGGGTGAGTGTCTCAGCGATCTGGGAGAAGTTCTGCACAAAACGCCGATAATAGACGCAGAGACCCAGAAAGCGGCGCACACTTCGCTTATCGGTGGGCACAGAAAAGCAGCCACGGCGGCTGTGTTATCGGGGTTGGGGCTAACCCCTTTAGCGCTCACGATGTGGCCCAGAAACCGCTGGAAGGTTGCAGGAGCCGAGTACAGGCCGAAAGGGAGCACCCGGAATTCGTACAGACCGTCCGGTCTAATAAAGGCGGTCTTGTCCCGGTCGCGTTCGTCCACCTCGATTTGCCAATAGCCGCTGCGTAAATCTAGCGATGAGGAGTACTTGGTGTGGCGCAGCCGGTCCAGGGAGTCATCAATGCGCGGCAGAAGATAAACATCTTTTTTTGTGACTTTGTTTAAACGTCTGTAATCAACGCAGCACCGTAGGATTCCATCTTTCTTTGCGACTAGAACAACAAGCGACGCCCACGGGCTCGTCGACGGCTTTATCTCGCCGTCCTGGAGCATTTCTTGAACTTGGCGGCGAATGACATCACGCTCCTTTAAAGAGATCCGTTAAGGCGGCTGACTAAACGACCACTGGTTGGCGTCAACTATAATTTGGTGCTTTGTGAGCGGTGTCTGCCTAGCCTTGGAGGTCAAAGCAAAGCAGTCGCAGAAAGACTGGTTAACGCTTTCGAGGCAGCGTTTCTGATTAGGCGGGAGGTTCGGGTTCACGCCAGTTTTTATGGGAGTGGCTGGTGCCTCCATTGATGCCGGGGCTTCGGACAAATCAAGCGTGCTGTCCCGCGAGTTCACTGAGTTCTTCGAAATACGCAATAGCTGTTCTGCCAGGCAAACACTGAGGTTCTCAGCCAAAATTGGTCACCAAGAGTTCGATTCGACAATTGTTCCACAATTCCGCGAGCAACACAGACTTGCCGACCAAGGAACAGCGACATGTTGGTTTCGTTTCAGCGATGCCATGAGTTCCGGTGCTGTTATCGCAATCTACGGTAACAAACATGCTGGCTCCTGACAGAATCAATACGTGGTCGTCACAGACGCGTAACTTAGTCTTGCGTGGCTGGGGATCACCCTCAACGGGGAGTTGAGTGGAAAATGGCACGACCAGCTCCTGAAGGTTGATGATGGCACTGTACTCCCGAAGGAATTCCAAACCGAGTATCAGGTCTTTGGAGCACTCGGGCAGCACAGCAAAGCAACCAGGGAAAGTAGCACCACGGATCTGTACCCGTGACGTGCAGACGCCAATCGGCGTAACCACATGGCCGCCGGCGGTGCGAATCTGCGGCCCAGACCATGTGGTCAGAACCTTTTTGAGGGCTGTGGCTAACCGACTGCTCATTACAGAAAAATAAGCGCCGGTATCCATAAGTGCGGTCACTTCGCGATTATCAGCGGTTACTGTGATTTCGGCGGCAAACACCAGTCGGTCACAGCACGTCGTTGTCGTTGAGGTCGTCATCGGTCGGATCGTAGCAGTGAATCGTCGATTTCGGCAGAAAGCAGTCTGTCACAGCGTGTCGTTGTCGTTGAGGTCGAGTAGTCGTCGGTCGGATCGTAGCCGCGGATCGTCGGATGGAGGCTCTTCACTTGATCCAATAGCGGCGGCCCTACCCCCGGAGGACGCCGTCTTCAGTTTCCCCAATGTGGGGACGTTCCTCAGAACTGGCCAGAAGAAGAGGGGCGGCTTGGCGAAGAAAACCGCCTTAGGGATGGCGACCGGGACTGGCGTCGCTGCAATGTCATTGGCTGCACGTTATCGGACAGGTACTGCTCGATATCCCGCTGCCGTTCTCCGTAGTGCGGTCGAGGTGCGTCAGGTCAAAACCCCTTAAGCCCATTCTGTGGTAGAGGAAGTGACGGAGGATGTGGCCGGGTCGTGCAGTGGTAGCAGAGCGGCCTATTGTTTGGCGTACGCCAAGCGTGCGCTTCGCTCATGGTTGACCGGGACTCCTGCGGTACGGCGGGTACAGCTGCAACTGGGTACCGCAGTGAAGGCACAGGAGTGACGAGGGGGAAAGGCTTCCATCACTGGCCCAGGACAGCTTTGTAGTGATTCGCTGTATGTCATCACATAGAGCGCCGGCGGCGGAGTTTGTGGTGACTAAACAGCTCGCCGGACTTCATCTCGGACCACGTCCGGTATGGTAGCGACGTTGGCCTGCGGAGCTTCGAAGAGAAATTTCTCGAGTTCTTCGCGCACCAGGCTCCTCACAAGCTCTCGTAGCTCCTCAGTGGGTAGCGACGTGGGCGTGCAATGGTGAGCGGCTGCTGCACTAGCCTGACGACCATAGTGTGCGCCCCGTTCTTGCAGAGAACGCTCAATGCTTGTTGCCTGCTTTTCAAAGCCAGCCATCTTTCTTAACGGGTCACGTACCAGTCCGGCAAACAATGGCTCTTTTACGCCGCCCATTAAGTGGCGTACCTTCTTGGCCTCGGACATAGCAGGCTCGGCGCGATTGAGTCGCGTCATGTCCTCGAGGAACATGGCGACACTCTCGTTCGGCTGCTGCGACCTAGATTGCAAGGCGATTTCAGCCTTCTGCTTTCTTTCGCTGGTGTTAAACGTGGCCAAGAGCTCTCGGCGAAAAACCTCCCAATTAGTGAAGGAAGCTTCGTAGTTCTCATACCACGTCTTGGCCGAGTCCTGTAGTGCGAAGTAGACGTTCCGTAATTTGCGCTCGCCGTCCCACTCGTTGAAGCCCGCCACACGGTCAAAGCTGGCCAACCCGTCTTCAACGTCCTCAAACCTCCCACCGTGGGATGATGGGGGCGACCGAGGTGTGTGAAGGACGAACGGCGGGGCATTCCCGGAATGCTGACTTGTCTGGCTAGCCGTAGAAGACGTCATGGCCCTTACCAATGTTGTGAGTTGGCCGAACTCCGGTTGTAGGCCTCGTAGGCGATGGCTCGCCATGTGGACTAGACGCTGTTGGGACGCGCAAGGCAGATGGCAGCTCGAGAGATGAAGACGACAAAACATTAGCCCCGTGATGGCTTAAGGCTTGCCAACTGCCTGGTAATACAGTTTAGCCGCGATACGGCGCCAGTATAGGAGTGTGGCAATATCCGGAAATAATTTTTGTTGCCCTAAAAATAAATTTTATGCACCAGTCCTATCATGTCCCAATAGAGGGCGTCATGGCTTGGGGGCTAGTGTGTCGCGCAAGTGAAGCCAGAAGAGGCTTGTTCATAAAATAACTTTAGCTTTTGATCTGAAGCCGTGAAATAGCACTTCGAATCTTTTAGAGCGCGGCTCAGCGAACGAGCGCATCGGAGGACAAGAGAGCCAACACAGAACGCAGAGGAGTACGAAATACGGCGATAGCGAAGAGAGCGCGGGTGGCAATCCCCCATCGTGGGTATGTGCCTGAGGACATCATCATCAAAGCGGTTACTTGAAGGCAGTTCACGCTGCGGTGACCCGCGGTAAGAAAAAAAAAGTTGAGAAAGATTGTTCTAGAGCACGCTCGAAGGCCCTGGCTGCCGCTAGCGTGTCTGAGCTCGTGGCCCTGATTCTTCTCTGCCGGCTACCGATTGGCTAAGCAGCGTGTGCAGACATGCGGTTCGAGATTGTTTGCGCCCTCTGGAGAAGTCAGGGGGAGGGAGACGCAGCATGGTGCGAGCTGCGGCGCCTACCCTTACTCGGCGTCGCCACCCGCTTCTAGAAATTTCGTGCTTTTTTCGACAGCCCTATACGGATCGTACATACGCGTCAATGGCTTTTTTTTAATGTGCTACCGCCTTGGGCGTGCGGCGATCGCCTACCCCTATTCCTCCCCGCCAAACTCTCTGAATGGACTCCTTATTGAAAGTATAATGTTCAAGGGTAGCTGTGCCGGCCGTTGCCCACGGCATTTTTCCGCGCCGTTTTAATCAGCATGTTCGGAATCGTCCTTCTCCAGTTTGCCACCCTTTTCACTCACGCAGTGACGAGTGACGTTTTGTGTGAAATGGTGAGGCGTAAGAGAAAATAGTCTGTATATATGGTACGTTACATGAGCAGCTACGCCCGCTTGATCAGTCCCTCGAAATTCAACGAATCTGGAGGAGAAGAGGGGAGACGGCGAAAGAGGCTCTCAATTGCTCTACAGAACCTAGATTACCAAGCAACTGCAAAAGCCCCCTGTCGAATTTAATGTCATTTCCGACGAATGACATTAGCCTGTGTGGACATCCTTGCTTGCGTCGTTGTCACGTGGCTAAAGCTGCAATGTCATTTGCAGATGTCTCCAGTGAGGATTCCCCGAGGAGATGATCAGCTATTAGCTCGGCGGCGGCGGATCGCTTTGCCCGCTGCCGAAGCCCAAACCTGTGTCCGCCTCCGTTCGGCACTGCGTGTTCCGTCTGCGGTCACCTATATATGGTTGAGAACTTTCAATGCCCCAGCAGCTGCACTAAAAAATCGCATTACCGAGGAGCGCAATCGTCGTCCAATTTTTCTTAATGTGAAGACATCCTGGTGTGGGTTTGTGTCTGCAGAAGTTTCAGAAATAGCAAACGATGTATAAATATAAAAATCATCATTAGTAAACGAAGACGAAGATTGAGGAGTACAAGTATTGATGGAAAGGAAAGTAAAAAAATGGCCTTGCTCTGATTCAACGCGAGGGTAGTGCACGCACTGACAACAATTATCAGTATTAGTCAACAAGGAGTAGACCATGTTCTCCACTGCACCAGCGGGAAAGACCAGGCCTTCCATGCATGAGCGGCCAAAGGTCGGGGAGTTTTGGCACCACCGACCGAATGGGCCTCTGGCTATTTGCAGCTGTTATGGCCCAGCTAGCATGTCGTACCCCAGGTTGCCTGGACAGTGTTCATCAGGAACCAGGAGGCTGGTGACGGACTAGAAAGAGCGGGAGAGCGCTGAAGAGGAGACTACGAGTTTATTTTACACATTTACTGTTATCGAAGAGGCATCATCGCATTGCCATGCGGCCGGTTTTATACCATCGTATCTCCCTAGCTCACCAAATGGGGAATCTCGGCAACGGATGAGTGTACAATCAGGGATCCCTCGAGCAGAGTTGGGTTTGTGCCCACCGCCAAACTCGCCTAGATAGAGAAGGTCTTGTCTATATTTTGGTGACGAAAGAAGTGTGGTCGAGCAAAATGGAGCCGAGACTAGGGAACGGCGTCACGACGTAGATTGACAGTGGGCCTCTTCGATTATCCGCCTCTGGCTGCCCGCAGGCAGCCCGCGGGTTGCCAGAGCGCGGAGCCAAGCGCTTGATTTTCTGGGGCTGCTCCGCGCACGTCCGGTGGCTGCCCAGAACGCGTTCGTCTTTCTCTGGCTGGGTGGTTTCGGGCTGCCAGCGGGCAGCCAGACTCGCCAAGACTATTTTTTGCTGGCAGCGCTTGGGCAACTAGCAGATGGTGAAGAGGCGGTATGGCAGCGGTAAGCGTGCGTGGCCATGGAAGGACCGCGGTTCTTCGTGCGATGTTTTGTCCGATCCCTAGCGCGACGCAGGTGCTTGTTTCGACTAGTCCACGGTGCATATCGTCTTTGTCGCTTCTAATGGCGCATTTTGAGGTAGTTCTCGCTGTTTATTTACTTGTTTGCGTGCGCGTGTGTGATCGCAGTTTGATCGTCTCATCACCTCGCATGCACAAATGCTCATTTTATATTACGATCGCATAGTTCTGATTCACAAAATATTTCGGCTCTTAATTTCTTGCGCCGGCTGATATTGCGACGATGTTCGAGGCCTTTCACGATAGTGTCCGCGAATTCAAGCTCCGATTACCGGCCCAGACGCGTGCACATATACATGCATGTGGTGAACGTGTTTGTAGTAAGTGGTTTTTATTAAAATGATAATAAAAAGAAGGAAAAGATTTTTGCTAGCCCCGGCATCTACCATCGATACTGAAGCACCTGAGCTGGGGCAGCGGAAATAAAGGATAGCAGCCAGAATGGAGAAATGAAATGAAAGAGGTGAGGGGACAGGAAGAGAGGATAGGGGGAGAGGTAATATACACAAACTATTTACACAATAAGAAATGTTTCCAGGTTGTGCGCGTGATTAGTTCATGATAGAATAATAAAAAATAATGTGGATTAGCCCAGCTAATCCACGATATACAAAGCGAAAGCGAGATTGAGGTCTCCACTGACCCACGGAGCCGGCTGTGCGCCTTTCCTTTCATGAAAATGAACTGTCTTAGCAAAGTTGTCAACGCCAATGAACTCTATGAACGCCGTCAGCTCACTTGTTTTGTTTAGTTTTTGAGGAAAGGAAATGGCACAGTAACCATCTCACATATCTCGGTGGACACCCGAACTGCGCCGTAAAAGAGGGGGGGGGAATGGATTTTGAGGAAAGGCGCTGCGCTGCGCAGCACAGTGGTGGACACCGGTGCTAATAGTGGCGCATGCGCAGTAGTGACTAGGGAGCGAGAGAGAGAGAAAATTGGCAGTGGCTTAGCTCAGCTATGCCAGGATGTAAGTAGCGTAACAAAGCTAAGGCATAGCATTATTAGCCTTGGTTAAGCTTGATTGCAAGTCCAGGTTAGTCTGGTTGTCTAGATATGTTGTCGCATTAAAGGCGAGGTGTTGTTGAGCGCAGTAAATTCAAGATGCTTCTTTGCGTTTCTTCGGAGGGCCACAGGACCTCTCCAAAGGTGAATTCGATGGTGTTGAAGGAGCAGACGATGATTGATGCCAGATGATGAAGACAAAGGGAAAATATATTTACAGGATGTACAAGGGCAAACTGCGTTACAGCATGAGTCACACAGACAGTCAAACTGTAACTTAAAAGAAAAGATCTCACACAGAGAAACTCGACAAGACCTTACTCATCGACCCGAGGTTAGAGCCTAGCTCTGTACAATTACGTGCCACTGCACGGAGCCTCTAGCTCAACTAGACAAGACTGCTCCCCAATGATTTTACATGCAATTTTAAAGCTTTTGCAAACAAAGAAGTTAGGGCGGTCATATTTCGAGGCCCGCCCTAAGCTTCGATAACCAATGGAGGTAGCCACAGCCCCTGAAGGTTGGACCCAGCTTCGAGCCCGCGGCTTGGCTTAAAAAAAGAAACATACCGAAAACGTTCTGAAAACCCTCTCCCCGGGGGGAGTTCTCGCCCTTATTGCTTGATGCTTTCTCCTTCCCTGCCGCACCCGCGAGTCGCCACTCGAAGGATGAAAAGTTTTTTCAGCTAATTAGCGGGACCACTGATCCACTGGCTCGCCGGAGGAAGTATGGATGGATGGATGGACGGACGGACGGACGGACGGACGGACGGACGGACGGACGGTCGGACGGACGGACGGATGGATGGATGGATGGATGGATGGATGGATGGATGGATGGATGGATGGATGGATGGATGGATGGATGGACGGACGGACGGACGGACGGACGGACGGACGGACGGACGGATGGATGGATGGATGGATGGATGGATGGATGGATGGATGGACGGACGGACGGACGGACGGACGGACGGACGGACGGACGGACGGATGGATGGGTGGGATGGATGGATGGATGGATGGATGGATGGATGGATGGATGGATGGACGGACGGACGGACGGACGGACGGACGGACGGACGGATGGATGGATGGATGGATGGATGGATGGATGGATGGATGGATGGATGGATGGATGGATGGACGGACGGACGGACGGACGGACGGATGGACGGACGGACGGGTGGGTGGATGGATGGATGGATGGATGGATGGATGGATGGATGGATGGATGGATGGATGGATGGATGGACGGACGGACGGACGGATGGACGGACGGACGGACGGACGGACGGATGGATGGATGGATGGATGGATGGATGGATGGATGGATGGATGGATGGATGGATGGATGGATGGATGGATACGGCTGAACCCTTTAAATCGGGCAGTGGCTCAAGCCAACTATCCATGCCTTGTGAAATTTTACTCCTGTCTTGCTTTTAGCTACCAATCGTATAACCAGCGCTTGGTTACTTCTAGCCACTTAAAATCTACTTTCCCTTCACTATCCTTAAACCCCAATGCCTTGGGTAAATCAACCCCTCTGCTTTCCACTGTAGGGTGAAGCCCTTTAAAGGAAAGTATCAAGTGTTCAGCCGTTTTCTCCTCCTCTCCACACGCAATGCACAACGTGCATATCTCGTGGTACCTGACTCTATATGTCTAAGCCCGCAAAACTCCAGTCCTAGTCTCAAATAACAAAGAGCTTCCCCTACAATTATCATAGATATTTTCTTTGGCAATTTCCTGTTTAAAGGTCCGGTACGTTCCCAGTGCCGATTTCGTCAGCATCCCTGTTTTCCACAGAGCTCTCTCTGTTTCTTTAACCTTTTTCTTAACCGATAATTGCTGATTTGCCCCCTTACTGCTGTCCAGATATTTGCTTCTCAATTTTCTAGTTCGATTTCTCCATTTCGTGTCAACATTCTTTATATACAGGTATCTGAAAACTTTCCTAGCCCACTGCTTTTCCCCCATTTCTCTCAATCGTTCCTCAAATGCTATCTTACTGCTAGCCTCTCTGGTCTCGAAAGACGCCCATCCCATATCACCCTGTACCCCCTGATTTGGTGTATTGCCATGTTATCTCAAAGCTAACCTCGCTACTCCCCGTTGTTTAATTTCTAACCTTGCTTGAACATCTGGTCTCATGCACAGGACCGCATTACCGAAAGTCAGGCTAGGGACCATCACCCCTTTCCAGATCCCTCTTACCGCTTCATACCTATTGTAATTCCACAGTGCCCTATTTTTCATGACAGCTGCATTCCTACTAGCTTTATTGATTACATATTTTTCATGCTCTGTCAGATACTCAGCACTGTTATTTATCCACACCCCAAGGTACTTGTACTCATCCACTACCTCTAGCATGAACTCCTGTATTCTAGGCTCGCCGCCCTCTTCATTCATTCTGACGGCGGATAACCGCGACGCTTCGGTGCCATCGAGAATGCCAAAAAAAGAAAAAAGGAGGCCCTTCGCGGAATGCGAGGTTGTTCGTATTCTGCCGCCGTGGGAATGCTGCCTAAGACCAAGCGGCACCACGTGCTCGTTTTGTGCGCCTCGCATGCTTTCCTGGTGCGCTTAACAAAGCCAGGTGTCTTCGGCCGTCACAGCGGTCAAGCAGCCAGTGCCTCCTGCGCCTTTACCACTGCTTGCGGAGGGGGGGGGGGGCACACGGGTAGGGGGAGCTCGGAGCTTCACTGAGAGCTCTTCACGTAGACCGGAGGCCCGCAGTGAGCGCAAGCTAAGGGAATAAAAAAAATGTACGCGTTGACGCAGAGCGGCCTTACACGTCCCCCCAAAAATGCTAAATGAGCTTGGAGTCCGCTCATTTAAGCAAAACCAAATAAAGGCCGCAATAACCTAAGCCTACAAGCTTAGCTTCTTATGCGACAACTTCCTGCCACAGCGGCACACAAATCCGTTGGTGCAGGGATTATGGCCACACACACTAGCAAAAGAAAAGGAATACACAACACTGGAACATGACGACGTACAGATCCGGACATGGCGCAAAAATGTCACATCAGAATAACTGACACGCAACACACACACAAAAAAAAACACAATTTGGTAGCGGCGCACAACTCCGTTAAAAATCGCACAGCACAGTTACACGCAGACACCCACGCACACGAAGCACGCCAAAGTCCACTGATGTGCAAATGTCTTTCTTGGCGGCGCTGAACAGTTCCGTGCACGTCCCCCGTTGGGTGAGCGGGAACGTTCACGCCGGCCGAGGCTGGCCTGGCTATTCCTCGCGATCTGTCCCAAATACGGATCGCAAGGCTTCCGGTGCTGCGGTACGGCGTGCGCGGCCTACGCGGCAGCCTGCGTGTCGATGCTGCCTGGTCAAGTTTTTTGTCATAGTGCACGACAGGAGTTAGGCTCTGGCTTTCCCGTGCAAAAATGAGTCCCGCCGACTTTGCGCACTCACCGCGCTTTTCGCGGTGCAGAACAATTGGGTGCTCTGGTGCATGCGGTATCCCGCTGCCACATTCTTGCCTGATCTGGTTCTGCTCTCATGGGGTTCTCGCGTGGATGTCAAATAATGGCGCGTCGCACATTCCCTCTGCCTTATCAGCTCGCTGTGCAGAAACGTAACCGCCGACAGCGGAGTCTCCGTCGCTGTCGCCAACCTCCGACGGCTGCCCTTCATTGCCAGGTTCTGAGCGACACGCTGAGTATAAGAAATTCTCTTCCCGAGTGCCCGTTTTCGCTCCTGGCTTCTGCTCTTCCGCGCTCACCGCGGTTAGATCAGCTTCGACTGTCTTTGCAAAGGGCTGCGGCAACTGGTGGGTCGGCATCGCTGGAAATAGTTCCGAAGCCTCTTTCGGTTCCTCGCGGTTTGCCATTTGCGCCACTGTGCTGATTGCGCAGTTCAGCTCGTCCTCTAGTGACGCTGGCTGCTCGAGCTGAGCCTGGGGAACTACGCTGTCAGTCTCCGTCGATCGCTGCAAAGAGCTGGCCGTACTCCGCTCGTCCTGACTTCGTGCATTCGTCGAATGCCGGGATGGGTCGCTCTCTACCGTACTAGTGGGATATGCCCTGGGGCCTAGGTCTGGCCGGCGCTGCTCCTTAGTTACGGATGCAACGTCGGACTGCCTGCCGCCTCCATGCAGTGTCTCGAGTGCTGTCACGGCCTCTATCTGTGCTGCACCCCTTGCAACTAAGCTCTGAATGCGCCTTCGGCCTTGCGCAGCCAGCCGCTGCTCTTCTCTGGGATGAGCTGCTAATGTTCTGCCGACGCTCGTTCTGAGCCTCCGTCTGGGATAGAGACAAGTTGCCGCCAACGGTAGAGCGCACGGCAACGGGGCCTAGGTCTGACATGCGCTGCGCCTTTGAGTCGGGCGCAGCGGAAGCCTGCCTGCCGCCCTCCTGCTGCCGCCTGATTTCCTTCATTATTCTCTCTTCCTCCCGCAAGATCTCGAGTTTCTTCCGCTTGAATTCTAATTCGAGCCGCTGCATTTTAATTTCGAGTGTATCTGTAACAGCATACTGGGAACTCGACCTCGCTGCGGCATGCATCTCGAGATCTTAAACGCCTGCACCCTCAAATCCCTAACACAAGCCAAGCCAACCTCGACCAAGCCAACCTCGACCAGACGCGAGAAATCCCACTCACCCGGCACCAGCGTCGCTGCAGGTTGTAGCCCAGAGCCCGATGTCACGCCTTGGCTGGTCGTCCTCGAAGGTGGCTCGCACAGCCGTCCCTTGGTTGCTGCTGCCGCCCGAGGTCTTCTTGCTTGCTTTTGGAAGGGTGCCGAATCTTGTCGCGACTGCGGCAGTAAATTCAAAGATGGTTCTTTGCGTTTCTTCGGAGGGCCACAGGACCTCTCCAAACGTGAATTCGACGGTGTTGAAGGAGCAGACGATGATTGATTCCAGATGATGAAGACAAAGAGAAAATATATTTACAGGACGTACAAGGGCTAACTGCGTTACAGCATGAGTCACACAGACAGTCAAACTGTAACTTAAAAGAAAAGATCTCACACAAAGAAACGCGACAAGAGCTTACTCATCGACCCGAGATTAGAGCCTAGGTCTGTACAATTACGTGCCACTGCACGGAGCCTCTAGCTCAACTAGACAAGACTGCTCCCCAATGATTTTACATGCAATTTTAAAGCTTTTGCAAACAAAGAAGTTAGGGCGGTCATATTTCGAGGCCCGCCCTAAGCTTCGATAACCAATGGAGGTAGCCACAGCCCCAGAAGGTTGAACCCAACTTCGAGCCCGGGGCTTGGCTAAAAAGAAAAAGAACACATACCGAAAACATTCTGAAAACCCTCTCCCCGGAAGGAGTTCTCGCCCTTATTGCTTGATGCTTTCTCCTTCCCTGCCGCGCCCTCGAGTCGCCTCTCGAAGGATGAAAAGTTTTTTTTTTAAGCTAATTGGCGGGATCACTGATCCACTGGCTCGCGCAGGAATTTCTGACGGCGGAGAACCGCGAGCTTCGGTGCCATCGAGAACGCCAAAAAAAGAAAAAAAAAGGGGGGGGGGCATCGCGGAATGCGAGGTGGTTCACATTCTGCCACCGTGGGAATGCTGCCTAAGACCAAGCGGCACCACGTGCTCGTTGTGTGCGCCTCGCATGCTTTCCTGGTGCGCTTAACAAAGCCAGGTGTCTTCAGCCGTCACAGCGGTGCTGTCAAGCAGCCAGTGCCTCCTGCGCCTTTGCCATGCGGGGGGTCACGCGGGTAGGTGGAGCTCGGAGCTTCACTGAGAGCTCTCCACGTAGACCGGAGGCGCGCAGTGAGCGCAAACTAAGGGAATAAAAAAATGTACGCGTTGATGCAGCGCGGCCTTACAAGCGCGATACGATAGCGTTGTCTTCATTGCTTTCTGCGCAGTATAAGGCGGATATGCTTTGAGAAATGCTTGATTCATCGAAACATTCCCTTTATGAAAAACCCTCACGAGCACAATGCTCGAGGCATCTGTGCGGGCATATATGTGGCTGCACAGTTGGCACGTAAGGCAGTCGAGGCGAGTGATGATTCGGTCGTCGCCGAGTGCCGTACAGCTTGATGCTCAAGCCTTCTGCAAGAAATGCTTAAAATATCTGAGAAGTACCGTACGCATGCATCACCTCGAGTTTGACTCATTAAAGGGAAGAATTTCATCCAAGCACGCAGTATGTGAGGCTCCGACACGACAGCATACAACCTAAAACTGGGCGAATTAGTGAACGTTTAGCAAAGGACGGGTTGTAGCGCCTTTCATTCGAGTGATAGCCGTTTACGGTAAAGCTGCAGCATTACAGATACGATAGGCAGCTAAATTTGTACAATACTAGCTGAAGGCACAGCGCACGAAGGACGGGACAAGAAAGAGACAAACACAGCGCTGTGTTTGTCTCTTGTCCTGTCCTTCGTGCGCTGTGCCTTCAGTTAGTACCATGTGCCGACTAGTCCAGACAAACAACTTATTGTTGTACAATACAACCGCTTACTTCAGATGAACGTTCCACCAACTGATATGCGCTTTTGCCAAGATTATGCGTGCATTCCTTGCGGGCAGCAATGGCTGGCAGGCAAGAGACTTTTTCTGCTTACAGCCCACAGGAAGCAGTTCACGAACAACACCAGCAAAGTCAATCACCATGCAGGGTCGATCGTCTGTGGTCATAGCAGTCATACGGCTTACTAAACAAACGCGATAATCCGAGAGTACGGCTATGAACAATGCATGCACTTCTGTCCTGACAGAGCTCCCAAATGATGTTGTCAAAGACATTCCTTTAGACTACACGAACCTTGTTCTTCTATCTTTTCGCCCTTTTAATCATTAGACTTATCTCTCTTTGTGCTTCTCGGTGTTTCGAAGAAGTTAATAAGGCTGCGGCTATTTGGGCCACTTACGGTTCGTGTTGGCATTTGTGAAAGGCTGATAAATGAAGCCAGTGACAACCTGTGGGAATACATTCCCAAAGAATCAGCTAGTTTCGCATGTTCGCTGGCTGAAATGAAACGATGGAAGGCAGCAGAATTCCGCTTGTTTCTCTTTTTACGCAGTCCCTCTTAAGTTGAAACCCGCATTAAAGCCTGAACTCTTTGGCAATTCTCCATTCCCTGCATGCCGCAATGTCCATCCTCGCAAACAATGAATTGTGCCATATACTACCGGCCGCAAAATTAAATGACCACGGCTCAGGGCAGCAGAGCGGCTGCGGAGCCGCACCGCTGCGCTGTTATCTCGCGCCGAGGCGCCTCAATTTACACACAGCCGTACAGGGTGGAGACACCGCCTTCGTGGCCGCCATCTTGGGCCAAGGGCAGAAACGTCGGGCTGTGGTGCTTTGGCTTGTATTCTTGTTTAACATGCGCTTGCGCTTGCAGGCTCAGATGTATAAAGTTTTGCACATTTACTCGCAATTTCGAGCCCTTTTTGCTCACAGAAACAAAACACAAAAGAACTATATCGTATGCTTGTATGCATAGCTCTCAGAGAAAATGGCTTTTGTGCAACCAGATCAGCACATACACTATGGCCGTCTCGGATGCTGAAAGCAGTGAATTTTAAATATAGTGACTGCTTTATAAATCAATGCCTTTCGGTACTGCCGGGTATGAATGAGTTTATAAGGTGCATTAACATGCTTGAACCGCATCTCTTGCTACAGATCAGCTAGTTTACGTTTCAATCAGCCATCAAAAATGTTTTGCATCGCAGTGGTCTATCTTAAGGCTGTAAAATAGACACAGCAGGAATAATTAGACATGATCAGTAGACCAAACTTTGGCACGTGTCGCACGCTGATGCACACGGCACTTTATTTCAAAACAGTTCTCAGCAATCCTTTGAAGCTGCCTCTGGCTGCACGCCTAGGAGGAGACATTCCCTGAACCAGGTAATTCAAGATTAGCGCCAGCTACAGTTTTGGTGCCGCACATCACTAATTCGGATGTCAGGCGAGCAAATTTAACTTCACTTAAATTTAGCTCAACCTCAGGCGCTCTTGACAGGCGCGCACTTCACCTCACGATGTGTCACTACACGGGCAAGAAAAAGCTTCATTCGGAATTAACTTTTGTACTTCGCAGGCACCTTGCTTCCTCGCGACTCTTTCGCAAGGCGAAGCCGTCGCACCTGCCAGTTCACGAAAGAAGTTTACTCGTGATTACTCGAACTGTGAGTCATATACGGTAAACGACTTAATTTGAGCTAGGACTTAACTTTTGCGTTTTTTGCGAATCACGAAGACCTTGCGGAATAATGAGCCGACGTTGAGGTAGCGATCGAATATCGAGCGTTAACACACCTAACGTAGGTGGCCGTTTCGAATCCCTGCAGCGAGCTAGACTTTAACTTAACTAGTGTGTTTATGTTGCACAAAACGCGAAACCGTATGCCACCATCCGGAACATTCTGTGGTGATTATGTGCTGCGAGGGCAAAAGCATGAACGTCTCGTCGTGAGTTTATACGTTATCGGCTGGAACGCCTGTCGCGAGATGGCCCACAACTTGACTAGCAGCTTTAAACTCTATGTGCAAAGACAAATCGTATGACACCACCCAGAACTCTATACGACGAACGGTTGCATCAGAATTTTGATAACAATGGTGGGGATAGCATACAATTGGAGGTACATCGTGAGTTATATGCAGTTGATTAGAACTCCTGTCGCAAGCTAGCCTGAAACTTTACTAAGAGACGTGTGCTATATGCGACGAGAAATCGAAATCTGTTGTCGCGCTCGCCGCTTCAGTGGCAAGATGACGGCTGTTGCAACGCCATCTTCTTGGGACCATCTCTCGGCCTCAACAACAACAGCCGCCGACGGAGCTAGTAAGGCTTTCACTTTAAAAATAAATATCATCTGTGACAACTTTACGTGCAGCTGGTCATTCTTTTGAAAGCAACGCGCAAGGATCGACTGCCCGGCACTGCTGTAACGGAAGATGACAAAGGAGAGGAGACAGCATGCAAGAGCAAGGGGTCAGATTAGCGCCAAGCAACCCCTGCCCATAATCTGCTGTTATGCATCGGGGCCCCAAGACACTGCGACCGATTGTTTTTGTCTGCTGCATACAGAGACTTCCATAGTTATCAGTCCGGATTTTTTAAAATTCCTGTGCGCAAAATAGTAGCACTAGACCTTTATTCAGCCATAATTTACAGCCAAGAATTTTGACCGCCTGGGTGAACAGACGTCGCTGTTCTTCCCCTTCAGCGCCAAGCCAGTCGAGCCAGGTTGTGATGGATAGAGAAGGGAGGACAGGAACCAGACTGCCGAGCAGCCGGGCAAAAGGAGAGGCAATGGGTCAGGTCTGCATAGATAGAGCAGCAGTCGGGACAGGAAGGGTCAGTCGATAGCGATTGTGGGGGGGGGGGGGGGGGGGTAATTGTGGGGATAATACGTTTTCCCCGTTAAGTCGCGACTGACACCGTAGAAATCGACAGACCCCACCCCGTGGTCGCGTACTCTACCGAGCGCACGCCGGCCACGGCGGGCCTTGCTCTGAGGGAAGAAAGGAACGATACACTGGCAGACACAAACAGGCATTTATTGCTACAACAACAATAAGGCCAGCTAGCTACAAAATGCGCTAAGGAATCGAGATCGTCCGACTCACCGGCACGGTTACGAGCGAATGTTCACCCACGCTAGAGCAAGGGATACTCCGAAGCCGGACGGGACGACATACGGGAGCATGTCTCCCCGCCACTTCCTCGCCCCGCTGGCGAAGAGCGGAGCCGCGTGCGACACGTCCGCTCGCGCCGACGATGCCAGCTGAAGAGCCTGATACATACTGTGGGCTGTGTCCCGCGCGCGCGCAGCCAGCCTTCTCTCTGTGGCGCCCTCCCTTGTTAAGTTAACCAGGGAGAGTCACGTGGCGTGCCCCGCATCGAGGCGAAGCCGTGGGAGGGTGCACCGCGGGAAAGCTAACCAAAAGGGGAAGCTGTGGGACAGGTCCCCACACGATAGAAAAAGAGGCGTGATGACTGCATTCATTTCGTTGTGCCGAAGAAGGCGAGCCTCTGGCATGGTGAGTGATGAATGAGGGGGAGGGTAAAGGCATTTGTCGAGGCGGAGCTCGAGGTAGACCTCCTTTATTATGTGGTGCAGGGTCAGCCTTCCACCGTCCTCTGAGGGCTTGGGTCAGGGAATCAACGGTGCTCGGTAAAGAACGTCACGGGTGAGCTGATGGGTCAGCGCATTGCGTCAATCCCTTAATGCCTAGGGACCAACAACGGGAAAAAAATGGAAGGCTGCAGTGCGGATACCGCTCGTTCCACCTCCTGTTGGAGGGAAGGGGGTAGGGTGCGGTTCTGTATGTGGTAGATAGCGGCTTGGTAGTCTGAATATACTGTACTCTGGGGGAGAGGGAAGGGGTTCAAATGATTGGGGGCATGCGCTATGGCGAGGATCTCGACAGACAACGCTTCCGGAAGGCGCAGATACGGTCCTTTGGTGTGTGTTTCAGGTGCAGGGAGGTGGGGATGGCACAGGTCATAGCCGCAGGAACCTCGAGGAGCCACGAAAAGGCATCCGTGTATGCCACAACGAGGGTATCAAAGAGAGGGCAATGGTGCTGCGCGGCCGCATGACGACGGCCGGCGTGCAGGACGGGAAACATGCAAGTCGGGAGGGGGAGGATACGAAGATTGGGAGCCGGGGTGGGTATAGGAGAGGTAGAGGTGGAGATGAGAATGGGAGAGGTACCCGCCTGAGTAAATAACCACTGACCCTGACGGGCAAGGGGAAGTCGGGCAAGCTGCGAGTCATGGTGGAGAGAGAGGAGGACGGAAGAGGCCTGTGGTAAAGAGCTTAGCAGTACTGGTAGTGATAGGGAGCTGGAGAGCTGCCTTGTAGATGCCCACAATGGCAGTCTCGAGAGCGTTGAGTCTGAGTGAAGTATACATAAAGTACAAAGTGCAAGACCTTATTGAAGGCGAGCGCGTGGGCAACTCGGCATGCATGAGCCTCGTGGAAACCGGAGTACCGAGTGACCACGCGCCGCAGGAGGTGAGTTGCTGAGTGTCACATGGTTGAGGAGTGCCACGAGTGAGGTGGTGGGGATCGGACAAAGTACTGGCCTAATCGAGAGCAAACATCGCTCACAATGAAGCATATTGAGTGGGCACAGCGGCACTACCAGCATGCAGTGTGCTAATCCATTCGTCTTCATTGTGCAGCTCTCCCTTGGACTGCTTCATTTTGGTGCCACCAGTGCCACTGAACCTTCCAAGATAGCCTTGAAGTCACCGGTGACTGGAACCCGCTTCCACATGTTGAATTTCCTGACGATAGCGGATATTACTCGACCACATCACCCGGAAACAGCAACGTGCGCACACGATTCTACGCATAGTCTACTGCAAGCGCCGCCGTATAAATGGGCTATATAGTACATCCTCCCCAGGAAAAGCATCGGCAGTGGGCACAGGGCACTACCAGCATGCGGTGCGATAATCCATTCGTCTTCATTGTGCAGGTGAGCAGGCGTTTTGGCAAATGCTTCCGCTCTAGCGACCGTTTCTTAGTGGTGCTGCCGTGCCCGTGGCTATGTCATGAAATGCTTGATGTTGTATTCCCATCGAAGCTCCTACTGTTGTCAGGGGACGTCGAAGCAAATCCCGGTCCTGAATTGGCTCAAATCGCTAAACAACTGAAAGATATTGCTGGCGATATTAAAGAAATAAAAGAAAAACGTCTCACAGACATCGAAAACAAGTTAGATACCAATACACTGTGTAGCGCAGCAAAAGACGAGGACACAAGAGACGAGAGACGAACACCACGAGCGCTCGTGGTGTTCGTCTCTCGTCTCTTGTGTCCTCGTCTTTTGCTGCGCTACACAGTGTATTGGAACTATGTACCAACAAGCCCAAAAAGCCACGCTACTGAAGTTAGATACCTTAACACTTTTAGAAGCTAAAGTCCAGTCTTGTCAAACTGAGATTTCTCGCATGAGCCGCATAAAATAAACCATGGAAAAAAATTGATGATCTCCAGAACAGAAGCAGGAGATCCATTTTAATTGTCTATGGCATACCGGAATTGAATGAGGAAACAAGCGAAACTCTGGAGCAGATAGTCAGCAAAACAATCATTCAAGATACCCTAGAACTCGACGCAGTTGCCATTGAGCGTATTCACCGGTTAGGCAGGCGCAATCTTGAAAGAATAGACCGGTAATCTTCAAACTTCTCGACTTCCGTGACAAGTCTGCAATACTGAAGCAAGGTTTTAAACTTAAAGACAAGAAGTATGCCATTTGGAACGATTTCTCTCCGGAAATTCGAGAACTCAGAAAAATACTGTGGAAAAGTGCCAAGCAAATTCGAGAAAAGAAGGACAAAGCCTTGCATGCATTTTATAAATTATTCATAAACAGTTGTGCCTTTGTTTGGGATGACGGAGCCAATGACATAGTTCCACTAAAAAAACGAAGTGGAGGTGGAAACAGGCGAAAAAATCAGCCTGCCAACAACACGGCGAAGAGCGCGATCAAAGAACTGACCATCATAATGGTAAATTCCAGGAGCCTACTAAACAAAATAGAATCTTTATAAAACCTATTAATTGATCGGGAACCTCATATAGTCGCCGTCACGGAAGCTTGGCTTTCACCCGATATTTCAAGCCATGAAATCGTACCACCCAATTACTCAGTCATTCGGAAAGATCGAGGTTCCCGTGGCAGTGGAGTTGCTTTATTGGTAAAGAAAGGCCTGCCATATGTTACTCTTCCAGATGTGTCAGGTGCTGAAAGCGTATTTTGCAGGCTTCTTTGCGGCAATACTATCGTCACTCTTGGTTGTTTGTATAGGAGCCCCTCTTCAGGAGATGAGTGCATTCCTGTCATTCATGACTTCCTTCAACGATATGCTTGCAACTCTAGAATCATCCTCATGGGTGACTTTAACCTTCCGGACGTGGACTGGATAACTATGCAACGCACATCATCACCTTCTGAAGCTCTTTTTGACCTAATGATGTCCTTTAATTTTCACCAAATGGTCCTAGAACCGGCGCGCAAGCAAGGTTTAGCAAATAACATATTCAATCTTATACTAATCAGTGATCGTTTTCTAGTGCACCGAGCGCAGACGGAAATTATTGAAAGCATCTCTGATCACAACATACTGCTATGTTTGTTACCTCTCAACTGCTCAATAAAAGCGGGTTCTGACGTAACTACAGTACTGAACTTCGATGAGGCAGATGACGCCAGCATATTAACTTACCTTGCACATAAATTGAAGTCTTCACTGAAATGACCTCTGACCCTTCAATCGATATTAACACTGTTTGGCTTCATTTTAAGATTATTGTTTCACACTGTATAATTAATCACGTGCTTTTAAAAACAAGCGACTACAAAGAAATAGTTCATGGGTAACCACGGATGTCATCCACGCAAAACGACATGAAAAAAGGATACGTAATTCTGGTAAAAAAAAATACCAGTGGCTTAGCTCGGCTATGCCAGGATATACGTAGCGAAAGGTACGTTTCCCTGGCTGCGCTTGTTGTGGCCACTGTATGTTTAGCAGTGAGAGACATTGGGCTCCATTTCGACGGCTATGCACCGTCTATTAAGCTCGGCAGTCTGGCATCTCTGTTTGGCAAGCCGTTCCACTCTCTGTTCGTGCTTCCCCGCTGCTCTCTTTACCTTCTTATGCTCATTCTCGTTTTGTTGAGTAGCCAAGTACCAGGCGACAACCTTAGGATAGAAAGAGTTAATCTTTTCTTGTCTATACCGCCGTTTAGCAGCGGCTCGACTCTCCTCTGCATCCATGTCAAACGTTGAGATACAGCCGTCCATTTACATCGCCGCCTTTTATACGCAATGCTGCGCATGCGACGCGAGGTTCGGGTGATAGAGTGGCGTGTGGCGAGGCGGCGACGAAGCGCGTGGCGCACCTGCTGCTCCTTCTCTACGGTTGCCATGGTAACAGCGCATGCGCACAACTGGTCTCTTCCAGCCACCGCGAAATTCTCGACTGGTAGCTCAGTATAGCTCTCGCTACAAAACATGGTTCATGTCCTTCTAAATGTGTTAAGCTAGCGTGCTCGATCGCGAAATTTAGGGAGATGAGCAAACAGGCCAACGAACGCTATTTTCATGTAACGCTACCTAACTTTCAGACAAACAGCCCGCATAAATTTTGGAACTATTTCTGCCCAACTAAAAATATGTCTTGTCTCCTGAAGAAAGAGCTAACAATGCTAATGCGTACAATAAATTTTATCACTCAAACTTCCCAAAAGATGACGGATTCCTCCTAGGCTTTTATTGAAGTCAAACACCGCACACCGATCCTTTAGTCATATACGATTCAGGCATTTTTCTTCTATTACTCACGCTTGACCCTAAAAAATCATCCGGACCAGGCTACATTCCGAACAGTTTCCTGAAGCGATACGCAGAATGGTGCAGCAGATACTTGGGCCTGATATTTCGTAATTCCCTCTTGACATCATTTTTACCCGACGACTGGAAGAAGGCAAAAATCATACCAATTCACAAAACGGGAGATACCGCATCACCTTCCAATTACAGACCAATGTCTCTCACCCGCACTGCTTGCAAGTAGCTCGAGATGTCATGCTTAAGCCCCTAACAAACTTCATTGATACTCATAACAGTTTATCGTCAAACCAACACGGATTCCGTCATGGGCTATCAACCATCACACAGCTTGCAGAGGTTGTTCATGATCGACCATTTCCATCAATAACTTTAGCCAGACTGACATTATATATTGGACCTTTCTAAAGCATTTAATTGCGTCTGCCACAGCAAATTAATAGGAAAATTACGAGGTTTCATCGAACCGGGTGCAGTTTGTACATTTCAGCACATCGGTCGGTCGGTCGGATGGGTGGGTGAATGAGTGGGTGTGCGGGTGGATTGATTGTTTTCATTGAAACTGCGTGGTGGCAGTTGCCACCTGCTCGCCACCATGCTGAGCTTTTTCTTTTAACAGTGTTACAAATGTGTCTATAAATTCACCATTTTCTTTACACTTTTAACTCTGCACTTCTAACCTTATGTCGCCTTCCTGCTTTTGAGCCACCAGTCTTCCAATCGCTTTTTGCTAACTTCCGCCGCAGAATAATTCACATGAGCAAATGTTATCTCTAAACCCTAGGGCGTCAGGGAGAGTGACGTATTGTGCCTGCATCGATATCCGGATTGATACCACCACATTCAAGTCTACTTGTTCAATTGTTAATACTGATCTATGACACATTGCACAGCTTCGTATTCTAAGATACCCTGGCCTAGGTTCAAAGAGTAGGGCACTGCCTCTTGAGTTATCATAGAACGATTCCTTCCTGATCAGCCTTTTATAATTCCGATATAGTTCCACACTCTGTTTCTTTTCCTTTGAAGTAATTCATTTTTTATTGTCCCTTTTTTACCTGTGCTTTAAGGCTCTTTATTTCTTCGTCCTTGTGTCCTGCAACTTACTAGTTAGTTTCCTAGTCTTTTTCCGCCATTGTGAGTCAACGCTCTTTCTTATATTGTATAAGTATATAGATGCCTTAGCTGCCAACCTGTTGTCATTCAATTTGCTCAGACGTTCTTCATATACAATTTTACTCTGAGCTTCCGGTGCTTCGAATGATGCCCAGCTCATATCCCCCTGTACTGCCTCATTTGTGGTTTTCCCGTGGGCACCTAGCTCAAATCTTCCAACAGCTCTCTGATTTATTTCTAATCTAGACTGAACTTCTGCCCTTAGGCATAAAACTGCATTCCCGAAGTTAACCGACATGGCACCATTTTTCTTGTCCAAATACTTCTCAGTACTTTAGGAACAGCACGAGGTATACGCGACTGTCAGGTCATTCACGATGAACACAGCACCGGGAGAAGATCAAGTTACAAATGTCATGATCAGAAACCTCAGTGACAACCAGATAGAAAGCGTGACTACATAGACTAATAAACGAGCACTGGGAACGGGGCACGGTCCCGGCGGAGTGGAAACAGGCTAAGATTATCGTGACACCTAAACCAGGGAAGACACCTGGCCAGTTTAGAAAATAATTGGCCCATCTCAACTACCTCATTACTGGGTAAACTATACGATAAAGTGATCAAGACTGGACTGAGCAACTACATGGAGGACAACGGTCTGTTTCCGGATGCTATGTTCTTGTTCAGAACGGGGCTCTCCACGCAAGACGTGATGCTCCAATTAAGAGACACGGTACTAAGGCAAATAGGGGGAACTGAAGAAGGCGTAACCTTGGCTGTGGGCCTCAAGGTGGCCTTTGACAACATCGGCGACAGCGCCATTCCCAGAGAACTCACGGCAGCAAATTGTGGGGATAGGATCTTTGCGTACGTAATGGCCTTCCTATCTAACAGAATAGCAACTATTGGTATCAAAAACGTAAGGTCGGATAAGAAGGCGACGCCAAACCGAGAGACACCGCAAAGATGCATCCTCTCATCTTTGTTTTTAAGATAACAATGATTGGATGAACTAGGAGACTAAAAAACATCAAAGATGTAAAACACTCAATTTATGCGGACGACATAACGGAGTGGACGAAAAAAGAATCGACCGGATGCAAGCAAGAAAAAATGCAGAGAGCGGCGGATGTACTTATCGGGATGCAGTGCTCACTAGAATAATCAATTTTGCAAAAACAAACTTTGCATAAACAAACAAGACAGGGGAAAGAGAGAAATAGAAATCGACGGACAACCCGTAAGAAATACAAATAAACTTCGCATCTTGGGAATGAAGCTGCAGGAGAAAGGCAAGCGGAACCATACCATCCTTCTCCTGGAACACACTCAACAAAACAGATATGCAGGATACTAAGCCGGGTTACGAACAAGAAAAAAGGAGTGAAGGAGCGAGTGGCATTGCGGATCGCTTCGGCTCTCATCACACCAAGGATGACGTACGTGCTGAAGTACCTGATAACCTAACAAATGAAAAAAGAACAAAATGGAAACTTGCACCAGAAAGGCGTGCAAGCAATCCTTAGGCGTCATGAACTGCGCCTCGACCGAGAAGCTGATGAACATGTGGGCGTACGACATCTCTGAGGAGCACAGCGAAACAGCTCAGATTTCAACTGGAACCACTTAAAAGAACGGCCGCTGGTAGAACACTACTGGTAAAGCTGGGATACCCGGCAGAAGAGGAGGGCGAAGAGAAGACAGACATTGACAGCAAAACGAGGAGCACTTTCTCTGTTAAACCGGTGCCCCCAAACATGGACCCGAAGAACCACGAAGGAAGAAGGGCGGCGAGATCATCGGAGTTGGACATGTTCCTAAAGAGGAAACAGTTGTTTTTTTTTTCTGCGGACGCGTTCAAGTACAGAACCGAGGAAAACGCGAGGGTGGTAGCAGTAGGGAACGCCAAAGGAAAAATGATCACCGATGCGTCCGTGTGTACAAAGACAACACAGGCAGCGGAAGAGATCGTCATAGCTTTAGCCCTGACTGAGGCCAATCGGCAGGGACCGAGTTACTGGATAGCAACGGATTCTCAGGCGGCAGCTAGGACCTACAGAGATGGAAGGATCGGCTGCAAAGGCACGAGAATCACCTCCGAACAAGAACAACACAGACACGCAACTAACAGCATAAATTTAACACGCCATAATTTGGGTCCCCAACACTGGGTTGGAGGGAAATGTCACGGTAGACACCGTTGTCCGAGGGTTCATGAACCGGAGGGCAGGATTTCCGGTCGAACCCATCATCACGCCAGAATCTTACGGCGAGGCAATAAAGGTGTCGTTAGGAGCGCGCAATGAGTACTCGGTTCCGGCGGACAACCTCAAAGTACAGCAAGCCACCACGCTCAGACTACTGCAGACACCTACGCAAGCAGAGCCATATATCATAAAATATGGTCGAATAGACACATTGAAGAGTGCGTATGGTGTGGGGCTATGCCAGGACCTACCACGTCACCTGAGACTCTGAAAAAAGCCTTTTACTGCCCAAGACAACTAGCCCTAGTATAGAGCAGTGTAAGGTCCTCCTGGCTGACTCCGACCCGAGCACACAGCTTATGCCGGTGACGAAGGCCAAGGTGGCGGTGGAGACCAATGGAATCCTGGAATAGGGAAGACCGACAACTGAAGCTCCAACTCTATCTCGCCTAAACCCCTATGCCCTAACTCTTCTCTGCCCAAACAAACGATTTTACCGCTATTACTCCAGCGTCTGGCTACCTATGGTGAACAGCTATTCCCTTCCGAGACAGTTGTACATTTACTTTAGCGTTTTCCGTAATTTAATTTTTAGACCCACCGTTCTACTTACCCATCTACGACATTTATCGTGCTTTGCAATTCTTCCCTCGAGTTACTTAGCAGGCAGTGTCATTAGCGAATGGCAGATTAAGGTCCCAGTCCAGGTCTAAAAACTCCTGTAAACACGCGGTGAATAGCACTGGAGAGATCGTGGCTCCCTTCTTTATTGAGATTTTATCAGTACTTTCTTTATGGAGGGCTATGGTGACTGCGCAGCTTCTATAGATATCTTCCAGTGTTTTTACATATGGCTGTTCTACATCCCGATCTCGTAATCCCTGCACAACTGCTGAGGTTTCGACTAAGACAAATGGTTTCTCGTAAGCTATGAAAGCTATATATAAGGGTCGCTTATATTCTGCACATCTCTCTGCCATGCTATTAATAGTATGAATATTATATATTGTCGCGTAGCCTTCGCAAAAGCCTCCCTGGCACTTCGATTTACTGAAGACTAAGGTTAACCTGGTCCTATTTGCGATTACCTTGGTGAATACCTTGCAGGCAACAGATCGGTCCGCAGGCTGATCGGTCCGTAATATTTCAAGCCTTAGACGTCCCCTTTCTTATGGACTAAGATATTGTTCGTGTTCTAAAATTCCAATAGGGTCGAGGTCATACATATGAGTCGTTGTGTCTATACAGGGTGTCCAGTTTTTCTACAATAATTTCCCCACCGTCCTCAAAAAATCTACAGCTGCCTGATCCTCACGACCTACTGCTCCTTTGTATTGCTTCTGAGGCTCTTTTTACTTCCTGTTTCATTACTGCCGAGATATCCAACTGGTCTGCAGTACTTCCCCTGATTCGGCTGCTGCAGTGTATAGAGCTGTTTAGAACTCCTTGGCTACATTAACTATCTTGTCCATATTGGTAATAACAATGCCATCCTTATATCTCTGATTTTTGCCTACGCTTAATTTCGTCTTAACCATTCCAAGACTGCCTCCGTTCTTTACAGCATGCTTGATTCTCTCCATATTATACTTCCTTATGTTGGTTACCTTACGCTTATTAACTCTGATAAAGCCGCCGCGGTGGCCGAGTGGTTATGGCGCTCGGCTGCTGGCCCGAAAGACGCTGGTTCAATCTTGGCTGCGGCGGTCGAATTTCGATGGAGGCGAAATTCCAGAGGCCCGTGTACTGTGCGATGTCAGTGACCGTTAAAGAACCCCAGGTGGTCGAAATTTCCGGAGCCCTTCACTACGGCGTCTCATAACCTGAGTCGCTTTGGGACGTTAAACCCCCATAAATCATTAACTTTGTAGCTCGGCCAGTTCTTTCTGTCTGATGGGTTAGGGGTTTTAGTACTTTAATGCTTTATTGATCTAGCATTTCTTAATCAAATCTTTCGTGTCCTCAGAAAGCCTACCGGTATCCTACGCAACTGCCCTACCACCTACTTCTACTGCGCCCTCTCTCTCCATACCTGCAAGGCTATATTTGATTGCTTGAACACCAAGGTTACCGTCATCGGCTAAAGCAGCAAGATGCTGAATTCCTCTACCTTCCTTTTTAGCGCTAGCTTGTTGATGGACTACTTCTTTGCTAGTTTTCTCCATAATTTCTTCATGTATAGGCTAATTCGAGACTTTACCACCTTATGGTGTCTGCATCACGCCTAGCCGAGCATCTCCACATCTTGCCCGATGCAAGGGCGAGAGCACAATGTGAACTTCATTTCATTTTTAGTTTCGCCATTTTTGCTCTTCTATGTTTATATGGTTCTTCCAAGACAAAATGGAACAAGCATCAACACTGCTATTCAGCATTGCTACAAAGAGCAAAACAACAAATTTTTACTATAAACAAAAGCTGTGTTATTAAAAATTGTGTGCAACTGTACTAATGTCCACAAAAGGTCATCTGATGAGGACACTGATCCTTGAATCAGCTAGTTAATATACATATTAACAGTTCTGCGGGCACACAACCTTTTATATACCATAACAGATGCTGTCGAGTAACTGCAAAGCCAGATATGGTCAACTACATTGCAGGTGGTCTCGGAAAGACTAAATATAAAGCGTTCTGACTGTACCAGAAACCACACCTGGACTAGCTGAATCTTGTTACCTAGCTACATACTAGTTCTTTATGGCAGTTGTACATTCTGATGGATCTGCATGGCACATATCATCAACAGCCTAATTACGTCCACTGCCACTCAGAAGCCTCTCATTGACCACAAATAAACACTGCCCTGCGCCAGCTGTGCCCATCTTATTCCTGCTAGCTTCCAGGTCTCATTCTCCCTACTGACTCTCTGATACCCCCCACTGCATTTGGGTGCTCTTGGAATCAACTTTGTCACACTAGGTCGTCGTCTGCGATTTTTCCTTTGCATCACGTGCCCTGTCCATGCATATTTCTTCCTCATTTCAGCTAGGATATTGCAATGTCATGTTTGTTCAATGAACCACAGCGCTCTTATCCTCCTCTTAACTTTACACAGAAGGCATAGCACGGTACTTTCTGTGCAATGATGAACCAACATGCCCAAACATACTCTCTTAATATTACTCCTATCATTTTCCTTTCCATAGCTCGCTGCGGTGTCTTCAATTTAAGTTCAACCATTTTCGTTAGCCTCCAGTTTTCTAACCCTTAGGCGAGTACCAGTAAGCTACAGCTGTTATATGATTTCCACTTGAGTGTTATTCGTAAGTTGCTATTCATTATCTCAGAGAACCTGCTAAACCCCACTCGATTCTCATTTTTCTAGCTATTTCTTGCTCACAGTTTGTAGCTGCAGTCACTGCCTGCCCTAAGTAGATGTTTTCGCTTAACATTTCAATGCTCTACTCCCCTAGAAAACTGTTGTTCCCTTCCAAGACTGCTGAACATTGCTCTACCTTTTTTTTCACATTATGCTTTAGACCCACAATTCTTGTTTGTTTAGATCAATTATGCTTTGCAATTTGTCCCCGAGTAACCAAGAACACATGTAAATGGCACATGCATTTATTTTAAATCTGCTACTTTAATTAAAATACGAAAATTATACTAGCCTGACATATAGCCAAGATTTAGCATCGCTATTAACATTAGAGGACATGTTGGTTGCAAGTGCCAGAACTAAACTTTGAAAACACCATTTTAAACAAAAAAGAAATGCGCAGTTTCGTAAGTTTGAAAGTACGCATGTCAAGTTACTGCTGCAGTTACAGCTGCAGCAAGCAACAAGCTTTGAGAATACAGAAACAGTGCAGACGTTAACCAAGTCCTGGGCAAGGACCTTGAGTTCACCAACCTTTGCGATGAATTCGGCCACATCAATCGCACCTGTACATGATTAACAGTGATGAAACCCGACACAAGATGGCAGAAAAATCGGCAGATAATCTCTGAGAGTTTCCAGTCTCTGCAAGGGCACAAGAAGAAAAGTGACAAGTTAGTATGTTAATCTTGGTACGCACATAAATTCACATAGGAGAAGGCGGCCAAGTGCAACGGCAGGGTGGGCAAATCCAGTTCCCTTGAGAAGATCCCTGGTCAGCTGTATTCGCCAGTATCAGACCACAACCCAGATCTGGTTACTCCATTGCATCAATACCTGGGTTTTTGTTTATCCAGTGGAGAATGGTGGTGGCACCAGAATTGAAACGATGCGCCTATTTCGTACGAGGCAGATGCTCTACCTCTATGCTTTCGCTGCTTTGCTGCTGCTGGGGCTGGACAAGGTTAATTGAAGGTCAGTGGGAAAGGCCTTCGTGCTGCAGTGAACACAGACGGATGATTATATGTAAGCTGCCTCTCCCTTCCCTTTTCTGTCTCCTTGCGTGTTCCACCAGCCATTGTTTTGATGAAGGCCCTGAGAAAGGCAGTCACATCACCTCTTCCTACTTCCATTTTTATTTTCCTGTTCTGAATAGACACTATCAACCCCTACTACTTTAAAAAGGGGAACCTGCAAATCACTAAAATGCTAAATGTGTAGCTAGTTTGCACAGACAAATTTTACAGCCCCGCTACAAGGCGGGGAAAAACATATGAAGCCTCTTGCTGCAACAAAAAAAAAATACGGAGAGGCGATACTGCACGCCGCAGTAGGTTGACATGCACACAAATATCTAATGCATTAGAAACCTGTTAATTGGCCCCAAATGAAACCAGTAGCGTGAACTCACCGGCAGAGCTCTGCATTTGCCGCTTCCTCAGCACCCAGAGATACATTTAAAAGGAGAGACCCCCCAGAGAGAAAAATTTCGCTTGGGGAAACAGCACTGCCACCATATTTTTGACGAAGGAAGGTAAACAAATTGCGTCCTACGAATAGAGCTGCTTCAAAAGAACCACCACGAAGAGTTGCCCGAAAATCCACCTATCCTAGCACCAAACTGGAAAGTACTCATGATAGTAGCCCGGTTGGTTTCCTGTCGTGTCCAGACCCCACAATATGGCTGCTAGTCCTCCAACATAAAATAGGCTGGAGCAGCTTCATCTTTGTTATCTGCACCTGCTTAACCTTCTCACAGCTTGCGGAAACTTCCTACAGGGAAGTATCACCTCTTATTTACGGGTATGCCAGCAACCTCTCTCTACTGCTTTACAAATGTAAATGAAGAGACTATTGGAGCAAAACACAACACCAGCCATGCTATCCACTCACTCCCCCTCCAAAGAAAGAAATATAATTCTAAGGGTCATGGAAAGCACACAGTTACACTGTGCTGCTTTGCTAATATGCAACATTTATCCGATACGTTAAATCCTATTAGTAGAACAGGCTGGGATAGTCTACAAATGCAGCTGTTCATGTTTTAATTGTCAGCCTGTTAATATTAGAACCATGGAAGCTCTTGAAAAAGAGAGACACCAGTGGATTTGGCTCTGCATGCAAGCTTTTCAAGCTCATGCCACACCTCCCTGGCCAGGGCAGTTGCATTAGGGAAGGCTCCACTAAAAGCTTTTAATGCGAGGGCGTGGTGTTTATAGAAGGCATCCTGCTGCCTGGAAAGGCCATGCGGGTAGCCCAAAATAAGCGGAGACAGTGTAGAACTTGCCTCCTGGGCTGCCACCTGACAGTTAATTCCCTCAGGCCAGGCATTCCCAAGCCCTTTTAACAATCGATAAGCTCCCTCAGGCATCTTTGTCACCAGGCCCTCGAAAAGGAACCTGCTGTTAGTGATGCCCAGCTGCACAATCCAGTTCAAGAAATACTCTTCCCAAGCTACAGACAAAAAGTCAACAGGGTCCACGACTCCACAACACCTTTGCGCGGCGCGATGCCGAATGGCATCATTTAGAGTCTGGATGGAAGCTTCAGACTAGTTGTTACGGTCGTCTCCCTTGTTTGCGTCGGTATAGATAACAGCACCTCTTCTTCCTTCTTATGCATAAGCATCTCCACTTGGTAGATATAGGCTTGGTGGTCTTGACAGCACAGCTCTTCCTTGACTTTCTCTAAGAGCTCTAGAGCAGGGGTCTCAGGCTCACCACACTACAGAGACCACCCTGACAAACATTTGTCTCCCAATATGGAATAAAACATAGCCGAAGTCTAAAAATTGGGTGGACGTACATTTTGGAAAAGAACAGTAGTGTATGGCTCCTCATGCCTTACCTAGCGCTGCAAAGCCTACGCAGCACGCCGACGGCCCGAATTCTTTTTGCAGAAACTTGCTCAGTGTAGACCCGCCAGGATAGAGTACCGTCGTATATTACTCCGAGATCCTTCACTGCGTTAACTTGAGGAATTATATGATTTCTATAGCCTACGCAGATATTTACAGGGCGAGCAACCGGGAAAAATAACAATGCGCATTTCTTCAGATTGAGGCACAGATGAATGCCTCTTAACCAACTGCCAAGAACACTGCGGTAATTCTGCAAAGTCTGGTAAAGAGTGTGTATACCACTCGCGCAGGCAAAAAAATGCAGTATCATCGGCGTCACACAAGTTTTCACATTATGAATACATATAATGGAGCTAAGAAAGACGTTAATTTTTTTTTATTTATGAATACTGCGATCTTGTACACAAGATCATAGCAGGTGGGAACATTGTGTTCATAAACAGAATTACAAATAAAACGGAATTTCACATAGAAATTCAACAAGAAAATACAGCGACAAGGTCAATTAACAATAATCAATGCAAATGCTCTTGAAATGAATGTGATGATGTCTGCCTGACAACATCATCCGTGAGGTTATTCCAATCAGTGATGGTTCTTGGAAAAAAGGAATATTTAAAACAATTAACTCGCGAATTTAATGGTGTTATAGAATGAGAATGGCGATTTTTAGTTTGGTACCCCGAGGAATAAGTAAGGATATTGGAAATGTCAACTTTGAAATTATTATTAATTAATTGATAGAAAAACTTTAAGCGACATATGCGATTTCTGTTAGGAATAGAGGGTAAACCGCTTTTTTTGAGGAGGTCACTGACTGATGCTCGCCCGTAAGTGTTATATATAAACTTTACTGCTTTCATTTGGATTCTTTCAAGTTTATTTATGTTTACCTTTGTAAAAGGGTCTCAGATAATTACTGCATATTCTAAGATTGGTCTAATAATTGTGTTGTAGGCAAGGAGGCGTGTACCAGGGGTTGCTAACTTAAGCGAACGTCGTAAGGAAAAAAGCTTTCGGAGAGCGTTTGCTGAAACATAGTCGACATGCTTGGTCAAAGAGAGGTTATCAGAGATCCATAGACCTACATACTTATATTCTGTAACTTCATGAAGAAAATTATTATCAGCAGTGTAGTAATATAGCAGAGGGTTCTTTTTAAGTGTTATTCTCATAAATACGGTTTTTTCAAAGTTAATTGACATTTGCCACTTCTCACACCAAGAAACTATTTTTGCAAAATCATTACTCAGCCTAATTTGATCATCAGTCGAACTTATTTTCTCATACAGCACGCAGTCGTCCGCATATAACTTAACACGTACTGACAGGTCTTTAACAATATTATTAATAAACAATAAAAACAGTAGGGGGACGAGGACGGATCCTTGGGGAACGCCAGAATCGACAGGAACGTAATTGGAGCAGGTTTTATGCAGTTCGACAAACTGACGGCGATCAGATAGGTACGATTGTATCCATGTTAATATCTGTTTATTATTTATAACAAAACTGAATACAAGGTATTAATACATACAAAAAAGAATACAAGGGATACAACAGACCTTTGCGGTACGCTTGTAGTCTGCCGAAATTTCTAGAAGAAACTCTATCTTGGCAACAATAAAATTCTCTGTCGTCCAAATAAGAGGGCCAGGCTACAAAGTCTGGAAAATTAAGGTCTTCTAATCTGTGCAACAGCGCCAGGTGCTCAACACTGTCGTAGGCTTTACTGACATCCAGAGTGACAAGCGCGGTAAACTGTTTGCTGTTGCCAGCTAACTTAATGCGACTCTCGGGGTCAGTATGTGCACACAAACAGAGCACCCCGCCTCAAACCAATTTGACACGGACTCAATAGATAATTAGCAGAGATGAAAAACGATATGGTTATGCAAGACCCTTTCCGCCAATTTTACTACGTTCGATGTTTAGAAAATAGGGCATATATTTTATAAGGTAAAACCTTCGCCTTCCTTTTTAGGCAACGGAACTGTTTTCGCAAGATGCCACTCATGTGATATCTAAGGACTTTTAATAGGATGCTCTAGAGCCAATATATGCCTTCAAGGGATTCGTTATATACATTTTTATCATATAAGTGACCTTACCAGGGCCAGGAGGGACTGGGGTAGACGCAAAATAATTTGCGATAGCTCAGACATAGAGACCTCCATAAGATCCTTTGAGGTGCATGTGAATATAGTTGGAGAGGGAAGAGCAGATGTAAATCGACGCCGCTCTAGGCCGCACGCAATGCCCTATCTAAGGCCTTGGCGATGTCAGCAGGTGTCTGAACAAGGGATTCTATGTTGACAGCCGGTGGAATCACTTTTCGACTCCACACAAAATTAAACAAAGCCCGTCAATTTCGTGAAGTGAAAAAAACTCATAATGTCTTTCATTACACTCCTTCTATGCGCGAGAGACAGTGCACTTAAATATAGCTGCAACGAACTTATAATCCGGCCAATTTTTTGGGCACCGCTTCATGAGGAGTTTCTTCCAGGCTTGCTTTCCGTCGTCTGCAGGCGCGCGTGCACTCAGCATTCCACCAATTATTGGCGGATGCACCCTTGTATACTTGAACAAAAGTTCAGACTTTTGCCTTGCGCTTTCCAACATTGAGCATAGATGCGTAACCTTGTGCTCAGCTCTTGTGTTTGAAGCTATTCAGAGAAAACTGATTTTATAGTGTCTTTAAAGCGACTGTAATTTATTAAGGAGCGCTGTTGTCGTTTGGAGGTGGTTAATTTGCACGCAACCTTGAAACTAGTCTGTAGGTGATCGCTGTTTGTAGCACAGTCAACAGGCGCACAAGATGTAACAGAGACTCCTGGGAGGAAAAAGTTAAGTATAAGGCAGAGCAGCATTGACCACCTAGAAATGTACTGAATTGTTGCCGACAATGTTGTTGGCACAAACCCAGTAAAATGGTGTAGAGCCGAAGCGATCTGTTCTAAGCCCCATGTCGCGTGGCACGAATTTAAGTCTCAAGGAGTAAAACCTGAGATCGGCTACTAGACTTAAGTCAGTCAAGGAACCCCGTGTAATGCACGCCTGATGAAAAATATGCGTTAGCCACAGTAAGGGGCTGCCGGCAAGGGATATTTAGATGAACCACAAGAATTTCATATTGACTGCCCATATACTGAAAAGACGTACATGCCCTTTGAGAAAATTCTGACGAAATTAATGACAACCCTCCTTTTCTTGATAGCCGATCAAGCCAGAACGTTTGAGATGATAACCAAAAGCTGTGGTAAGGCATGTTTATTGTAGTGCAATTAAATCTGGAAGAAGGTGATTGCATAAATAGTTTAAATCTGTTGAAGCTGAGAATAAAGAACGGTAATTCCACTGGAGTACACTCAGCGACCCTATCTTGGCGAGTGCTGCAGCGTTGGCTGCCTTCTCTAGAATACTTGTGTTAGGCTTTTGACCAGTGTGATTTTTCTTTGCATTCGACTGGACCAAGATGGACCTGCAATACCCAAAGCAAAAACTTTCCGCCTTGTTGATACCCAAAGCATACCCATTCCTTTTCTGGGCGCGGATATCAGATTCCGCCTGAGTATAGCCAGCAAACGATGCGTTCATAACTGTGTTAGGTAGAGAGCCTTCAGAATTCGTTGGTAGCTGATTTTGACGTTGGCCCTGTGGAGCGCAAGACATGACCACAGAAGATGGAAGAACAGCCGAAGCCAAAGAAGACAGGAGCAGAGCGGTAAGCTCCTGCACAAGATTGGACATCTTGGTTGCTATGACATAGGAAATTCACGTGGATAAGGTTTCCATAACGCGTTCCATTTCATTCGTCATAGCTTTTTCAGCTGCCACTGTGATTGCCTTCGACCAACTTGAATCCTGTTGTGCTTATCTGTCGTTTCCAGCTACAAATACTTAGGAGTTATTATTTCATCAGATCTTAGGTGGAATGAACATGTAACACACACCTACAATAGAGCTACTGCTGACGCACGTCACCATCATTATTTCTAGAAGCTGCAGAACTGGAAAGTCTCACATTGAGACGTTACCGGGATAGGATGAAATTTTACTATTTACTCTATCATAACCAGTTGGGAATAGACAAAAGTTTATGCATTCTGCCAGCTAACCGACGCTCTACGCGCTCATATCACACCAAAAAAGTCCTAGATTTTTGCGTTAGCATTTAAAAATTCCTTTTTTCCGCGCACTATTTGCGATTGGAGTGCGCTATCCGCCGACACGTTGACCGCCCAGCGGTTTCGTCATTCCTCTTTGCATTTGCGCATAAATCCTGAGTGACATGTTCCTCCCCCCAGAAAAATGAAATTCATGTTGTAAATAGTATCTTGTGTGTTTGTTTTTGTTCTAATTTATTATTCAGCGTCCTGTATCTTGTTTGCTGATTTTGATGTTTTTGAATTTGTTGATTTGTGTTGTCCACTCCTGCCCAAGGCCTGAAAATAAGGCTGGCAGTACCTGTAAAATAAAAATAAAAAATAAATCCATTATGGGTGGGCATCGGGCCGCCACACTACTGAGTAGCTTGAGGCTCTCTCTGACAGCGGCAAAATCTGCTCGCCACGTGCATCAGCGTTTGTCCGTTAGTTGAAGCACCTGAACGTCCTGAGCTCGTGCAGAACCGTCAGAACAGTTAGCCGAGTGGGCACCACCACACAACGTTTTTCTTGCTGTTCGAGACATTCATCACTATCGGGACTCATGCACAGTAACGTAAACCCTATTTGCAGGTTTTGCCGCTGTGCCCAAATCTCCAGCAGTTCTAGCAATGAAGGTGCTGAGAGGTAAATGGATCCACTCGAAAGACCAATGGCCACACTTTTAACTCTGAAGAGCACGATGTCCCTGAAAACATAGCTATGACGGACTCCGTACGAATTTTCATTCTGTCGACCATTCTGCTGCATCGATGGACAGTAACCGCTCCTGTGAATGAGGTTCTGGAGCATTTCTGAAGGGCTCATGTGAGAGCTGACCCCCAGAAGTCTTTGGAAAACGCTATAGGTGAGGTGGTACGAGTGCGCTCATCGGATGGTTGGCAAAGAAGGTATCCACTTATGCATGTCCTCTACCCATTCCCTGCGCGGGTTTCGCGTCAAGTATAATGCTTTCACGAGTTGTCCTTCGCTGTGTTCGAACACCTTGTTTTAATCTGACCCCTCGGCGCCGTCTTCTATTGCTTCTGCATCGTTCACTTTCCCCGCGTCGTTAGCTGCTGCTCCACACTCGGCCACGACTGCGGACCTGAAAAGAGCGGGCACCCACCAACCATATCGTAAGTCTTTCCGACGGCGACCTTTTTTTGTCTCCACTTCCATCACACGCCTTACGACTTCCCTGCCTTCTGCTTGGCGCTGCAGTCGTAGTCCTGCTCAGAATTTTGTCTGGGGTGTTCTCTTGCTGTTTCACGACGGTTTTGGTGCCGGCATCTCGTCCTTGTATTAGATCTGGCGGTCTTGGCGTGTGGCGCGTCGCTGTTTGGGCAGGACTCCGGCGCTCACAGTATAGGCCTGTCGCCGTCTCTTGTTGTACCGCGGGCGTCCTATATATACTGGCCGTCTAGATTCACACTATTCAGCACCGTCGACCTGTAGACCCGGCGCCTGTTCTGTAGGGCGGTGGTCTCATGAACGTCTCGTTTCTGCTGCTGCTACTGTACACAAAGCTGCCGCCGGAGCGTCCCGCCGACTTTTTGAAAGTCATGTTCATGAAATTACCGCAAATGGAGGTGACCTGCCGGCGACTTCCTCTCCTTGTGCTATGTCCAAAGGTTCTGCCTGGTCTAAAACCGTCCTTCTCCCGAAGCACCATGTTGGAGGCGGCCATCGAAGTAGCGGCATCGTAGTGCTTGTTACCGTTTCCGCAGACAACATCATGCCTTCCCTGCAGCTTCGCTGTGAGAACTGGTAGGTGTCGTCGTGTTGCTTCCCGGCATCGTTGCGACTTACCTGCGTGGGTTTCGCGTAGAGTATAATGTTTTCACGAGTTGTCCACTGGTGTGTAGCTATCTTCTCAGAATTCGGCGCGACCGTGCACTGTAAACAAAAATCAACCCAAATGGCAGTTTAAATGGTTGGCTCCACCCTTTATATTCCATATCCGGAAACATTTACTCCATCAATATGGAGTAAAAATGTGCTAAATGACCTATTTTACTTGCTGCACTAATAAATGGGATATAAAGGAGGATTCTGCTCTTTATAACTCCCAATTGAAAATGGAGTTTCTTGGTCTCAATGTGCCCCAAATCCCCAATGGACTGAAAAAAAAACACCATTTTGCGCCATCCGCCCCGCCACCTAGTATCTCGTCTGCTTCCGGTCGGTCGTCTGATAATGGCGGCGAGTGAGGACCCGTCGGTTCCCATCGTCGCTGGATCTCTGCTCGCTTCTGCTCCTTCACGTGCGCCTGCCGCGGTACAAGTTATCTGCTTACCGCCGTTTTCTGCAGCAGTAAGCTACATAACTGAACTGCTTTTGTGAAGCCTCCAGCGCTCTAAACATACTTGGCCTCCCTTTGTTAGTGTCGCCACCCCGTTAGAGCCAGCGCTTAGGCCTAATTCTCAGCTTTTTTCGGTGTTGTTCACGGGGTATGTTGTAGATTATAGTGCGTTGCATGAACATGGTACTGTGATAGAACATAGTTTCAACGCTGAGCTCTTGATTGAGCTGATGTGATAAGGCTACATATTTCCTGATATTGAAATGGCAAGACTTAAAGAAGTGAATATGAAAGCAAACACTGTCATGCCAAACTATCCTCAGGAGTGTTTTCATTTTAAACTTGTTATGCTCTGGTTTTTAGTAAAATATAGCGCGGTGCACGGCCGTGAAAACTTCTTCGCGACTCCTTTTCAGTTTTGAACTATTGATTCTAATGCTATATTCCTTTACCTACTAATGTAGTCAACGAAACAAGCTCGTACAGCAAAAGCAGACTACCAGCAGACGACGCCTGACTCCTCCGCTTACCCCGTCGCTGGGCTTGCAGACGGCGAAAAGAACGCGTGACGCGGGGTCTCATTATTTTGCCACGGCCCTCGCGGCTATTGCCCGTTTCCGCCGCTGGCACTGCTGTAAGAATGAGCCTGAATGAGGATAAATAAACACGATGCCACTTCTGGGCTGCATTTATGTGGGTAGTAAAAAAATTACTCCCTTGTACTCCTAAATACCTACCTTGTATAAGAGAGCAAATAAAATACTCCATTTATATGGAGTAAATAAAACCTCCTTATGGGCGTGCACTACAGGGCAAGCCATTTACTCCCATTTGGGTGTTTGTTTTCTTAACATCTAGTGTGCTGCAAGGTGAGTCTATCCCCTGCAAAATAGGATATTGAATTTCTGATAGCATTATGATATAATCGTGGTGAGTCATCAAAAATTAATCACAAAGGCCACATATGTTATTTTTTGCATCAGCCCGACAACATAAATTCATAACGAGTTTTTGCATTAACATTTTGTACCACACTGTAAACGAGAATCAACACAAATGGGAGTTTAAATGGTTGGCGGCAGCCTTTATATTCCATATGCGGAAATATTTACTGCATGAATATGAAGAAAATATGTGCTAAATGACCCTTTTTACTCCCTGCACTAAATAATGGGTATAAAGAGGATTCTCCTCCTTATAACTCCCATTCTTAAATGGAGTTTCTTGGTCTCAATGCGCCCCAAGTCCCCAATAGAGTAAAACACCATTTTGCGCCATCCGCCCCGCCACCTAGTATCTCGTCCGGTCAGTCGTCAGAAAATGGCGGCGAGTGACGACCCGTCGGTTCCCATCGTCGCTGGATCTATGCTCGCTTCTGCTCCTTCACGGGCGCCTGCCGCGGTACAAGTTATCGGCTTGTCGCCGTTTTCTGCTGCAGTAAGGTACATAACTGAACTGCTTTTGTGAAGCCTCCAGCGATCTAAACATACCTGGCCTCCCTTTGTTGGTGTCGCCACCCCGTTAGAGCCAGCGCTTAGGCCTAATTCTCGCAACTTTTTTCATTGTGGTTCTCGAGGTTATAATGCGTTGCATGAACATGGCACTGTGACAGAACATAGTTTCAACGTTGAGCTCTTGATTGAGCAGATGAGGCTACATTTTTCCTCAGTAATATTGAAAAGCCAACCCTTAAAGAAGTGAATATGAAAGCAAACACAGTCATACCATACAACCTTCAGCGCTGTTTTCATTTTCAACTTATTCTGCTCTGGTTTTTACTCAAATACAGCGTTGTGCAGACAGTGAAAGCTACCCCGCGACTCTTTTCAGATTTGAACTATTGATTCTAGTGTTACATCTCTTTATCTGCGAACATAGCCAACAAAACGAGCTCGTACAGCAAAAGCAGACGGCAAGCAGACGACTCCTGCCACATCCGCGTACGCCGCCGCTGGGCTTGCAGACGGCGAAAAGAACGCGCGACGCGGGGTCACATTAGGGCAGAGCAGTTTCACAAGTTGGATTGCCGGCGGCCCCTGCAGCTAATGCCTGCTCCCGCCACTGGCACTGCTGTAAGAATTAGCCTGAATGATGATAAATAAATATGATGCAATTTTTGGGCTCCATTTCTCTGGGTAGTAAAAATTTACTCCCTTGTACTCCTAAATACCTCCCTTGTATAACATGTAAATAGAATACTCCATATATATGGAGTAAATAAAACCTCCTTTTGGGTGTGCGCTAGAGGACAAGCCATATACTTCCATTTTGTTTTTTTTTTAACAGTGCAGACCGACATCATAAATTCTTTATGAATTTTTGCATCAACTTTTTAGGGCCGGACTGACAACATAAATGCTTGACGTGTTTTTGGATGAGGTTCCCTGATGAAAAAAGGTAGTTTATCTGGTGCGCGGAGAAATCCGAGCAATATCTTTTTCAAGCAACGCCTCAAACATTTTTTTTTATTTCTCGTGCAGCAATAACGCAGATCAACTAACAGAACTTAGCAGTTAAATCTCAGTCATTTGTACCTGCCGGAGAATGCGCATATCACGCCAGAAGTATCTTAAAACACTCTACTTATTAACAGCTTCCCACTAACACCAGTTAGGAGGCCTCTTATTGGGAGTATATAAGCATGAGCCGGCGCTACGAAGAGGTACATATCAGGTGAGTGTACCGGTGTGGCATGTACTTCCAGAGATTGGAATGCCCTATTCTCGGTCTTTTCACTTGCTCCTTTGAGAGGGTCGATAGAAGCTGTTTGCAGCAATGATTGTCAGATTCTGGTCCTCGATTATGGTCAGCGAAAGTAGGCTAGCAGCACATAGAATAGTTTCGTGGATGTGGTTACATTACATGTAAGAGAACTTCACCGCAGCGGTTTCTGTGTTATGTTGAAGAGGCGTTAAAGAGAATAGAATTCACGACCATCACTTCTTTTTTGCCGTAACACTAATCTGAATGCATTATAAACCATTCAGAAACTCACCATGAATTCAGCATGTATGCAAAAGAAAATAATGAGAATGTCAGCAGAAAAAACATATCACGTCTGAATCAGAAACTCGGTCACCAGTATTAATCACCAGTGCATCAAAAACTCAACTCAGAAGTCATCAGAAATTATGAGGACAATGAATAACGGCGCAAAAAGAACGGAACAAGAAGAACCACACAGGACAAGCGCAGACTAAGAACTGGTTTAATGCCTCCTTCCTTCAACAACAAACCGCATGCGCACCAACCACAAAGACAAAAGCCATAATCATCTCGTCAAACCAATAAACTTCAACTTCTTGCGGTAAAAGCGTATGAAAGTCTCGCTAACACATTGGTCAGGCCCTAATCTCACGATTTCCAAGGCTTCGATAATTTCACGTTCTTTACTCCTCGCGCGTCCGGTAACCTTAGTCCTTCCGAAAAGTGAAGTGCGTTCTTTGAAGTGAATCAGATAAGGCATTGACATGCTCTATTAATCTAATGTTGATGCAGCGGCCAGTTTGCCCGATGTACACCTTACCACAGCTCAGCGGAATCTGATAGATAACATTCGATCTACAGTGCACAAACTTGTTTCTGCGGTTAGTGCTACACTCACTCTTCTTTTGCTTATCTGGCCTAACTAAACTGCTCAAACGCGACAGCTTGCAAGGTACAAAAAAGGACTTCTACGCCGAATTTATCGGCGACCCTCTTCAGTCCATGCGAGACCCTGTGAACATAGGGCATAGCTTCATACTTCCGCCTCTTCTGTGCATCCGCAACTCGAGGCTTTGAGTTTGGGCGGAAGGACTTCAAGAGGGACTCAGCGACTGCCTGAAGAGGGGCCAGCGGAAAACAGGACACTCAAGGATTCCGGACACACAAATATTACCAGGTCCTGTCTGAGGCAAGTGCAGAGTTCCTTTGGAATATGCAGCGACTGAGCCTACCCAAGGTGCCCAAAAAGCAGGTTGGTGCTGTTCCAGTGGTCTACCTTGGAGGGGCGGCCGTTCCTCACAATGTTGAATGTTTCCTCGACAGGAGCCCGAAGTTCAGCCTGGAAGTCCCCCTGAACGAGCACGAGACTTTGGCGGCGGCGCATAGGATTGCTGACAAACTTCAAGGCGAAGAGAACATTGCCATTTAGAATGTGTTGATACTATCCTCAACACCTTCACAGGCACGAAGAATGCGAATTCCATGGTGAGATCTGTGGTAAGTTATTTTAGAAACTCTGACCTCGCTTTGATGATGGCCGACAAAGCAGGAGGCTTTGTGGTCTTGCCTCAGAAGCTTTTTAGTGATAAGGTCTTGTCAGCTGCCTTAAAAGAACTTCAGAAGCACAGATCTGACCATCTAAAGCGAAGTCAAAGGCAATTGCACTGTTAAGGGATCTGAAACTCGGCAGACTAAAAAGTGAAATAGTGAAAACCAAGGTCCCAGTGCTCACTGTGTTCTTCAATGCAAAGAACAACAAGATGGAGTACCCCTTTAGAGCCATTGTTGCAGAAACTGGATCCTGGCAAGCTGTGGTCAGTCAGTAACTCGGGCTTCTCGGTTGACATCGGAGAGCCGTTTTACTCCCTTCCCCACGATGACCTGTTTATTTATCAGTGTACCCACAGCGCCTCTATGGAATTACAGTGGGGGGAATACAGGGCAAGAGCGTAAATGCAGGAATTACATCAACAATCAGAAATACGCAACAATGGAATCAATTAAGCATAGAAACAAAAGAGTCATTTGATGCGGCAGTTGCAACAGCACTGTCAAGTCGCTTCCATCCCCTGATACTTCGGGGAAAAAATAAAATTTTGAAGAGGTCTGTTCTACAGTATATTTCTTTCCCCTTGTTCCTGTGATCTGTACGCGACGAAATGTACTTGGGACTCAGCATGTACCGACCGGGTTCTATACCTGTTTTGGAATGAAAGATGTTGTGAAAGAATTTCATACGAAGGATTTTTCTTCGTTTTTCAAGCGTGTCCCAGCCAAAACTGTCTTTTGCAATTGTTACACTGAAGTTCTTTGAGTAGTTGGTGAAGATAAAGCAAACTGCCATGTTCTGCACTCTTTCTAATTTACGAATATTACTCACTGTCCATGGATCACACACTGTGCACTCATATTCAAGTATAGGCCGGACAGACGTCTTGTATAACAGTGCTTTTGTCTCAGCAGGCAACCGTTCTGTGTTTCTGCGGATGAACCCTAAAACTCTGCAGGGTTTAGCTGCAGTAAAATCAATATGTCGATTCCATGTGAGATTGGCTATTATGTAGACGCCTAGATATTTGTGCTCCGTCAGAGATTTTAAATTTGTTCCATTAACATTATAAGCATATTCATGAAATGTCTTTTTCTAGTGAAGCACATGTGTACTGTTCTGTTTAAGTTAATTTGCATGTTCCATGTATCGCACCATACGGCAACCCTATTTAAGTCTTCCTGTAATTTGATGATGTCATTTCGATTAGTAATTTGCCTGTACATCACACAATCGTCCGCGAATAGTCGTACACAAGAGGAAATACAATCACAAATGTCATTCACATAAATTAAAAACAGCGGGCCCAGAGCGGACCCTTGCGGTACACCAGAAGACACATCTACACCATTCGACTCTTCTCCATTTATAATCACCTGTTGGCTTCTGAAATTAAGACACTCTTTTATTCATTTAACAACTGATTCATTTATGTTATACCAGGACAGATTTTCAATCAATAGCGAGTGGGAAACATCAAAAGTTTGTTTAAAGTCCAAGAACACAGTCAACAACAACCCCTTGATCTAAAGCACCTGCTATATATGTGCAGTCCGGAACTGTATTGAACGCTCCGGGGCTGTGTCTTTCCAGAATGCGTGTGGTATTTCTTTGAAAGGTTTTTTTTGGAATTGCATAAGGTATACCTTATGAAAGTCTTACTTCCTTACAGCTCCTGCCACTCCAAACTTACCGAAAGGGCTATTGCAACCTTATGCCTCAGTAACGCGCTAGAAAAAAGCTGCTTCCATACTGTACAAGAAAGCTTTCTGCTGCAAGAGCAAAGACTAACAGAAGCAGGCTTTCCTAAGCATGTCATCAAAGGTGCGTCTGAAAAGCTTCTCAATAAAATGAAAGCCAAACCTAAGGTGATGGTAGAGAGGAAGGACAAAAGAAAGTGTGAAGTTATGCCCTACTTGCACGCACTTTGACACAACATAAAGAAGGTCGCGAGTAGGCACGGTGTCGATGTAGTCTTCTCAGCCCCGCAAAAACTGTCCAGTTTGTGCAGAAGAATTGACGATAGGAAGGGTAAAATTTCACAGTGCACAATCAATCATGAATTCAAACACGTCACCTGTGCCACCCAGATAGTGTACTGCATACCTTTATCCTACGGGAATATGTACATTGGGCAGACTGGCCGCTGTCTTAACACCCGGCTCAGAGAACATGAAAGGTCGCTTTCCACAGATGACGGGGCGAATTTGCCCAAACGTTGCAGGAAGCACAAATGCACTCCGCTCTTCAAGAACGCTTCTATTTTTGGACGCGGTAAAACTAAGAGCCAACGCGAAATTTTAGAGGCATACCATATCGTTGAACAAGCAGATCGATGTATCACACGACGGTTAGTCTATTAGATAAAGAAATAAGATTTTTGAACTCCTTAACGTAACGTGTCGCACAATGATTGCGGTCCTGATGTTTGTCAGTGATACCTTTTCTTGTAAATATGTCATGTGTGCGCAAGCGTGGTTTGATATTGAAGGGTATAAATGTGATCGTTTCTGAAATAAATGCAGTCGATAGGCCAGCGTCGCCCTGTGTTCTTGTTCTGTGTCTCCGTCTTTTGCGCTGGTTTTCTTTCTGCAATCATGTACTGACTCGCCCAGCTCACCACTCTACTGGTATACCTTTTCTTGTGATACATTTTCTTGTAAATATGTCATGTGTGCGCAAGCGTGGTTTGATATTGAAGGGTATAAATGTGATCGTTTCTGAAATAAATGCAGTCGATAGGCCAGCGTCGTCCTGTGTTCTTGTTCTGTGTCTCCGTCTTTTGCGCTGGTTTTCTTTCTGCAATCATGTACTGACTCGCCCAGCTCACCACTCTACTGGTATACCTTTTCTTGTGATACATTTTCTTGTAAATATGTCATGTGTGCGCAAGCGTGGTTTGATATTGAAGGGTATAAATGTGATCGTTTCTGAAATAAATGCAGTCGATAGGCCAGCGTCGTCCTGTGTTCTTGTTCTGTGTCTCCGTCTTTTGCGCTGGTTTTCTTTCTGCAATCATGTACTGACTCGCCCAGCTCACCACTCTACTGGTATACCTTTTCTTGTGATACATTTTCTTGTAAATATGTCATGTGTGCGCAAGCGTGGTTTGATATTGAAGGGTATAAATGTGATCGTTTCTGAAATAAATGCAGTCGATAGGCCAGCGTCGCCCTGTGTTCTTGTTCTGTGTCTCCGTCTTTTGCGCTGGTTTTCTTTCTGCAATCATGTACTGACTCGCCCAGCTCACCACTCTACTGGTATACCTTTTCTTGTGATACATTTTCTTGTAAATATGTCATGTGTGCGCAAGCGTGGTTTGATATTGAAGGGTATAAATGTGATCGTTTCTGAAATAAATGCAGTCGATAGGCCAGCGTCGTCCTGTGTTCTTGTTCTGTGTCTCCGTCTTTTGCGCTGGTTTTCTTTCTGCAATCATGTACTGACTCGCCCAGCTCACCACTCTACTGGTATACCTTTTCTTGTGATACATTTTCTTGTAAATATGTCATGTGTGCGCAAGCGTGGTTTGATATTGAAGGGTATAAATGTGATCGTTTCTGAAATAAATGCAGTCGATAGGCCAGCGTCGCCCTGTGTTCTTGTTCTGTGTCTCCGTCTTTTGCGCTGGTTTTCTTTCTGCAATCATGTACTGACTCGCCCAGCTCACCACTCTACTGGTATACCTTTTCTTGTGATACATTTTCTTGTAAATATGTCATGTGTGCGCAAGCGTGGTTTGATATTGAAGGGTATAAATGTGATCGTTTCTGAAATAAATGCAGTCGATAGGCCAGCGTCGCCCTGTGTTCTTGTTCTGTGTCTCCGTCTTTTGCGCTGGTTTTCTTTCTGCAATCATGTACTGACTCGCCCAGCTCACCACTCTACTGGTATACCTTTTCTTGTGATACATTTTCTTGTAAATATGTCATGTGTGCGCAAGCGTGGTTTGATATTGAAGGGTATAAATGTGATCGTTTCTGAAATAAATGCAGTCGATAGGCCAGCGTCGCCCTGTGTTCTTGTTCTGTGTCTCCGTCTTTTGCGCTGGTTTTCTTTCTGCAATCATGTACTGACTCGCCCAGCTCACCACTCTACTGGTATACCTTTTCTTGTGATACATTTTCTTGTAAATATGTCATGTGTGCGCAAGCGTGGTTTGATATTGAAGGGTATAAATGTGATCGTTTCTGAAATAAATGCAGTCGATAGGCCAGCGTCGCCCTGTGTTCTTGTTCTGTGTCTCCGTCTTTTGCGCTGGTTTTCTTTCTGCAATCATGTACTGACTCGCCCAGCTCACCACTCTACTGGTATACCTTTTCTTGTGATACATTTTCTTGTAAATATGTCATGTGTGCGCAAGCGTGGTTTGATATTGAAGGGTATAAATGTGATCGTTTCTGAAATAAATGCAGTCGATAGGCCAGCGTCGTCCTGTGTTCTTGTTCTGTGTCTCCGTCTTTTGCGCTGGTTTTCTTTCTGCAATCATGTACTGACTCGCCCAGCTCACCACTCTACTGGTATACCTTTTCTTGTGATACATTTTCTTGTAAATATGTCATGTGTGCGCAAGCGTGGTTTGATATTGAAGGGTATAAATGTGATCGTTTCTGAAATAAATGCAGTCGATAGGCCAGCGTCGCCCTGTGTTCTTGTTCTGTGTCTCCGTCTTTTGCGCTGGTTTTCTTTCTGCAATCATGTACTGACTCGCCCAGCTCACCACTCTACTGGTATACCTTTTCTTGTGATACATTTTCTTGTAAATATGTCATGTGTGCGCAAGCGTGGTTTGATATTGAAGGGTATAAATGTGATCGTTTCTGAAATAAATGCAGTCGATAGGCCAGCGTCGTCCTGTGTTCTTGTTCTGTGTCTCCGTCTTTTGCGCTGGTTTTCTTTCTGCAATCATGTACTGACTCGCCCAGCTCACCACTCTACTGGTATACCTTTTCTTGTGATACATTTTCTTGTAAATATGTCATGTGTGCGCAAGCGTGGTTTGATATTGAAGGGTATAAATGTGATCGTTTCTGAAATAAATGCAGTCGATAGGCCAGCGTCGCCCTGTGTTCTTGTTCTGTGTCTCCGTCTTTTGCGCTGGTTTTCTTTCTGCAATCATGTACTGACTCGCCCAGCTCACCACTCTACTGGTATACCTTTTCTTGTGATACATTTTCTTGTAAATATGTCATGTGTGCGCAAGCGTGGTTTGATATTGAAGGGTATAAATGTGATCGTTTCTGAAATAAATGCAGTCGATAGGCCAGCGTCGTCCTGTGTTCTTGTTCTGTGTCTCCGTCTTTTGCGCTGGTTTTCTTTCTGCAATCATGTACTGACTCGCCCAGCTCACCACTCTACTGGTATACCTTTTCTTGTGATACATTTTCTTGTAAATATGTCATGTGTGCGCAAGCGTGGTTTGATATTGAAGGGTATAAATGTGATCGTTTCTGAAATAAATGCAGTCGATAGGCCAGCGTCGTCCTGTGTTCTTGTTCTGTGTCTCCGTCTTTTGCGCTGGTTTTCTTTCTGCAATCATGTACTGACTCGCCCAGCTCACCACTCTACTGGTATACCTTTTCTTGTGATACATTTTCTTGTAAATATGTCATGTGTGCGCAAGCGTGGTTTGATATTGAAGGGTATAAATGTGATCGTTTCTGAAATAAATGCAGTCGATAGGCCAGCGTCGTCCTGTGTTCTTGTTCTGTGTCTCCGTCTTTTGCGCTGGTTTTCTTTCTGCAATCATGTACCGACTCGCCCAGCTCACCACTCTACTGGTATACCTTCGACGATTGAGAGTGTTCAGGAAATAACGTGCAGAAACGCGGCATCTGTATCGGGTAGTGTGTAGCTCCTGTTTCATCCGACATCATTTTAGCTGAAATTGACCGCTAGCTATCGCGGGTACTATCTGACGACCGTATCGTTGGGGTGTTCCAATACGGCGACTTTTTAATCCTTTTAAATATTGACCACAACGATTATTTGCCACAGGTGGTGATGGAGGTTTTAGCATCTTTTAAGTCTGCTTTTGCCAGTTTTAATTTTACCATTGAACTTCCTGATAACTTTTGTTTGCACTTCTCTGATTTAAGATTATTTTTTTACGATCCTGGCCACCTCTGCTTGGCGTACATATGCCAAGGTCGGAAAAGGCACTCCTGCCATTTGAGTCGTGCCATTTGAAGCTGGTCAAGAGGGGAATTGCGTCAACTCACCTCAGGGCTTCGTTAGCCAAGTCCTGTACACATCAGGTTCAGGTTAGCCTTGATGCTCACGTTGATCGCCTTCGCTCTGCTGGTTTTCCGCTGGCCGTTCTTCAGGCAGTCGCTGGGTCTCTGTTGAAGTCCTTCCGCCCAAGCCCAAAGCCTCGAGGGGCGGATGCACAGGAGAGGTGGAAGTATGAAGTTATGCCCTGTATGTTCACAGGGTCGCGCATGGCCTGAAGAGGGTTGCCGGTAAATCCGACGTAGAGGTCCTTTTTTCTGCACCTTGCAAGCTGCCGCGTTTGTGCAATTTTGTTAGGCCAGATAAGCAAAAGAAGAGTGAGTGTAGCACCAACCACAGGAACAAGTTTGTGCACTGTAGATCGAATATTATCTATCAGATTCCGCTGTGCTGTGCTGCCTAAGCATTGTAAGACCTGCAAGTATGATGACAAAGAATGCACTCCGCTTTTCGCCAGGACTAAGGTTATCAGAAGCGCGAGGGATAAGAAAGAACGTGAAATTATCGAAGCCTTGGAAATCGCGAGATTAGGTCCTGACAAATGTGGTAGCGAGGCTCCTATACACTTGTGCCGCAAGAAGTTGGAGTTTCTTGGTTTGGCGAGATGGTTATGGCTTTTGACTTTGTGGTTGGCGCGCATGCGCTTTGTTGTTGAAGGAAGGTGGTGCTGGCGCAATAAACCAGTTGTTAGTCTGCGCTTGTTCCCGTGTGGTTCTTCTCATGACCCGTCCCTTTTGCGCAATTATTCATTGTTCTCCTAATGTCGTACCAACTAGCCCCTAAACGCATTCTTCTAGATTTCATCAGAAATGCATGATGAGTGGGATGTCTGAAATCATGAACTCTTTATCAAAAACTCATCAAAACTTTTGTAAGAGATATACCAGAAAATTCATTGCATTTCGGTGCCTTAGCGGTAAATGAGCTTGCGAAATCCATTAGGGATGCTTATTTTGCTCTTAACAATTTTAGCCCCGCTTAAGTATGATGCAACAATGGACGATTACCCGTGGGTGACTGAGCGCCTCTTGCTTTATGAAGGTGCGCTACCAGATGTCTCTTCAAACGGAAGCAGCGGTGGTATTTTACATGTCGCCGCTTTATAGGCGGTTGTGTATATTCAGATTTATCTGTCACGCCAGCATGCCAGTATCACGTGATACCGGTTTGGGCGCAGAGTAGATAATTCATCATGATGCCGGCCGCTCCTGTGCTATTAGACGACGCAACGTTGCGCACAAAATCATGAACTTGCTCCTCAGTGCGTAGGTGCATTAAACCGAAAGGCGCCTTTGAGCATTTCGTGCTGTCGTTCTGCAGTAGCGCGGCTGTGTGCACGCAGCTTTGGGGCGAAGCTTTTGTGGCGATAGCTACATTACGGTAGCATTTCGAGCCTTCAGCGTGCCTGTGGCTGCGCCGCCACGCCATCACGTGGTTGGTCAAGTGGTGCTGAGCAGCTGCCGGCGGTGCGGCGCCGTGGCGGATCACGTGGTTGGTCCCGCGACCAAATTCCACTCAGCCAGCTGTAGCTATCGCGTCACTCCAGGTTTAACCAGAGCTAAACCACCGCCAATTTTTGTGGGTTCGTGAGCCGCGCACTAGCATCGCACGGCGCAGCGTTTATCCGTTTCGCCTCCTTCAATTGCTTCCGCCTCTGTCGGGATTCAGTCCCGCTACTTCGGGCTCATCACATGTGAATGTGAAAAGCCGTTTGTGCGTAACTTTCACTGTGCCGCTATTTAAAACGTGGGCATACTTCATCACGTTCTGACTAGCGAATATTGAATTGAGACAACGTTTTTTTCGGAGTTGTTGCCCTGAACCGGTTATGGTGTTTAGATGTCTATGTGCCGTTCAACCCGATTCGCTCGTGGGGTGCCAAATCTAGCTGACTGAAGGCACTGTATTACGTTTTTGTATTCTGTATAGAGGCAAAATGCTGGGCACAATTTGCGCTTGCTATGTTTTTAAAAAGTTCCTTTGATGATCTCGCTTGCGCGTTCCACGGAAACCGTGCAGTTTCATGGAAGGTTAAACCGGGGCGTGAGTTGGGGCGAGCAGCCGGCCACAAAACCAGCTTCAGACAGACATATAATGGCTAAATGTGGACAGTGGGAAATGCAGAAAGTGCTAGCGCACTAAAAAAACTTCAACAAGTGACAAAAGAAAGCGCCGGGTTTCCAAGCAGGCGACACTGTTTATCGACGGAAAGCGAGCTGCAATAAAGGAGCCATGGAACTTTGGTCGAACCTAATGCTTATATAAATAAAGGCGCAGAGTGCTGGATTCTCGCGGGCTCCATCAAGCACAGCGCTTCTACTAATGAGTAGTGGCTGACGACAAACTGAAGCGTTTTACGATATGAGCCACGGCCAGCTCTTTAGGTGTTTTCATTTTACAATGAATTGAGGTAAAGAGTTTGTGGGGCTCTACGGCTCCTTTTTATCCATTTAAGCAGGGCGCGCTGTCTTAAGGTGAACTAGGTGCGTATGGGTACAGCGCAACTGCGCATGACAGAACTGCTCGCGAGATGTGGCGTGTCAACGCTATGCAGTGACTTGACAAAGGCGGCCGAAGCGGGGCGTCGGGGGGATTCCGGAGAAAGCGCTGCTGGGGCGCGGTCGCGCTTTCGGTAGCCGGCGTGAGCCAACGCGATGTGCACGGACGACGGGGCGGCATTAGCAGGGAGACAGAAGATGGAAGCGGCGTCTCCGAAGATAGAACAGCTGTTTGGCGTGAGTGGCTGCTACGCGAGCAGCCTCGTTACTTATGACGCTTCGAACCCCGCTTGTGACTGTGCCTCGTCGTCCCATTCGCGCCTCAGTTTAGTTTTGCCGCGCTCAGGTATGGGGAACCTGCGCTGCCAAGGTGGCACTGCAATTGTTCCATTCGGTGAGTCAAAACTGCTTTTGTCAGTTGCTTGGGCCACTGCAAACGCGAGAACATAATCAGCGCGATTAGATACCCGCGTTTGGCTGACAGCATTTTTCTCTCGGCGTAGCCCAGATAGCTGACGCACGGCACGTGCGCCTTCGATAGAGCGCGGAGGCTCACGCCAATAAGCGCCTGAAGGTGGCGCGGAAAAGTACTAAGAGTACTACCCAAAACTGCTTGCTCCTCTCGCTAGGCAGTGTGTTATGGCGTTGCAATCGGCACTGCAAATTTCAGCTCAAGTTGCCCATTAGCGCCCGTTTTGTTGCAGTCCGAGCACTGCGCTCTCAAGAGCCTATAGACTGCATGCTCTGCTTCGCCGCTACGTTCTCTGTTGTGCCCCATTGAAAGCGTTGGTTTGGCCCGGAATAAACTGGTGTCCTATGCTGAATGTGGGTATGTCACTCGTCGGGTCAGACCATGGCTCGCGACCGCTCTTTTCCACACAAGCTCTTTCGTAAAGTAACACTCCTCTCCCAGTCCTTGTCGTAAAGGAAGTGGCTGATTTCAGTTGCCAAATCTAGCTATTCACACGAGCTTTGGCGTCTCAAGTTTCAGCTACCTGGCCATATAAACGTCACCGATTAACGTAAAAGGCACGGACGAAATTGAGCAACAAAGCGGTTGCGTCCGTGCCACACAAGCATATACGCGCAACAAAGGATGCATGCGATTTAAACACGATTCTAGAACCGTCGAGAGGGTGGCAAAGCCAAATTCTTCTGAACGCGCGGATCTCCACAGCGAGCCCGGAGATAATGCGCGTGTCACTTCTGGTGCTTAAAACCAGTTGCTGGGCGAGTTGGTATTCCACGCTTACATTCACACAGCGCGACGACGGACATGGACAAGGGGGAGGGGGAGATTGCACAAAGCGCTCTGCGGTGTCCCTCCCCCTCTTGTTCGTGTTCGTCGTCGCGCTGTGGGAACGTATACGCACTTCTAGTGCGACAGGCCCTTTGGAATACATGTAGCCTGCACGGGTGCTTCCGGCGCCGAGTCTCTCTTGTGGTGTCTCCTGCCGCGAGGCCTGCCCGCCGGACCCCTCGCCATCGGGTCGAGCGTGTCTTGCATGGCGCGCACGCCGCTGGAGGTTACTCCTATCCTCGGGGAGTGCGCCGAATCCACCGCCGCCGCAACACCGGCGTCGACGTCGGGCAGATGTTGCTCCGCGGCCATGGTGACCAGCGCCATCGAGATGGACATAGCTGCGACCGGAAAGTCCTTGCGTTCGTTCGACACGTAGTGGAATAGAATCTCTCCACAACTGCCGGCCAGACGACCCACGGCAAATGCGAACGCTAGGCCAGTGCAGCGGGCTGTGGTCGGGTACGCGGCGACGGCGAGGAAGGACCCCAAGGATGTGGTCAAGCTTCCCATGAGCCGCAGCGCGACGACCACGATGTTTCCGCTCAGCACAGTCTGCATGCGGTAAGTGGCGGCCAGGAACAGCGAAACCACGCTGAATATGAGCGCTGAGCCAACCATGACTCGCCGCAGGCCGATGTAGCGGATGGCAGGACACAGCACGACGTGCACGGGCCCAAGCAATAGAATGCCAGCGACCTCGGCTGCCGGATGCAACGGGAAGATGTCGCTCAGGTTGGCCTGACTGTAAGAGAAGTTGATAGCCGCCCAGAAACACGAGATGATCAGCGTGCGTCGACGCAACTCGGCCGAGAAGATGGAGTGCGCGCTCCGGCCAGCGGCTATCTCGGCGTTTCCGCCCCGGTAACTGTGGCTCATTGAAGCCCGGCAGACCTCGTGGGAGACGCCGTTCATGCGCGCCGCGTCCAGGGCCAGTCGCTCGGCGTCCTTGGTTCTCCACGTGGCCAAGAGCCACGGGTAGGACTCGTCCATTGTGTACAACGTAATGACCAGGAGTGACGTGGGCACCATGACCAAAAGGTAGACGATCTTCCAGCTCAGCTTGAACACGGAGACCACGGCGAATGGGACGACCGCAAAGGTCTGCGTAAACGTCAAAGGCACTTGTTCGCTCATATGTTTCACTGGTGCCTCCGACCGCAGATATAAAACGTTTACGTACACCCTATTTAAACGTCCACTGAGCAAGTCGCAGTCAGACTCAATGGGCATAAACCAATTGCCGCAAATCAGTATCTGTCTCATATATTGTTGGGCACCTGAACCGTACTATAAGGGAAGGAATAAAGCAGGGAGTGAAAGAAGAAATGAAGAAAAAGGTGCCGTAGTGGAGGGCTACGGAATAATTTCGACCACCTGGGGATTTTTAACGCCCACTGACATCGCACAGCACAAGGGTGCCTTAGCGTTTTGCCTCCATAAAAATGCAGCTGCCGCGTTCGGGTTTGATCCGGAGTTCCCGGGTTTGAACCCGACACAGAACAGAATTGCGACACAAAACTGGTGGCGTCTAAACAAGAGGTTCACGTTTCCATGCGAAGTTAGACACGAAGACCCCTATACGCCTTCTATGAGCTTCTTCAAAACTTTAGCGGGGGCTGTTCCAGCTGTCGCTAGGGCGGCCACACGTTTTCAGTGCCCCACCACATTTTCGTAAAATGAAGCCCGCCTTCGTGGTTGAAAACTTTTCACTGAATTTCTAAAATTTTTGCGAGCCGTTAAGCATGACACCTGTGGACGTACATCCCTGTTGGGCAATCCAGAGTTTGCATCCTTAAAGATAACCTGCGAAAGGGGATAATTGTCACTGCGGACGCAATGCTACCGCACTGTTTACACTGCGGGCATGCATTCTCTGTTCTAACATTGTATGGCCGTCTTTGACACAACCGCAGCGGTGGCCAAGTCGTTTGAGCATCCGCCTCGCATGCGGGAGGTGCAGGGTTCGATCGACAGTGCCGCCGGGTATACCCACCGGTGATACAATGGGTACAAGCTTCCCGTGGTCTGGTGCCCGGCTTAATCAGGGTGAAATGCTTGCGAAATGGGTGTTTGACCCCACCTCGAGTATAAGAAAAAACCCTGTGCCACTGCGCTCTTTGGCCGCAGATGCTCTTGCGTCATAAAAATTCCTTGTCATCTTTGACACAATTTATGTAAATCCAAGGAAGATGAGCGGGTAACTTGCGGCGCATTCAATTTGAAAATAAAGATGGTAGATATGGCATGTTCAGGTTCATTACGAGACACGCAGACCGAAAACTATGCGATTCCACATAACTTTACAGGATAAGCGCTAAAAGAGATGCCGCCGGCGCGCAAAATGCTCGTGAGGTAAAATAAACACCTCAACCTGTCAGCCGGGCTGATATAGTGACGAGGGATGTGAGAATAGAACTGGTGGCCTCTACTACTGCCCCAAGCCCGCCGATAATCTTGGGCGTATTTCCGTCGCCTGCAAGGTACAATATCCGGATACTCTAAAAACTGCCCCAATTTATACAGCATTTACTTTGTGGCTGTTGTCTGAGACGATCAGTGCCTTCGAATGTATATGTTCCACAACGGGGCTTGATCGCTGCACTTGTATGTTTCACATATGGGTGGTATATGGTACAGAGAAAGAGGAGCTACTTACACGCGGTGCTTTTGACAACCGTTTTAACAATTCAAATGAAATTGTCAACTAATAGATGAAAGGGTGAGACTAATAAACTGAAGGTTTCTCATCAGTCTGGTGTATAGTATTTTAGGATTAAGGAATTCCCATCATGCAATCATGTATTAGCACGCTAGCATTTATAGTGGCCATCCCCCGGATTTAGCCGTTGTGTTTTTGTATGTTTGTCTAAAGCCTACTTTGTAGCAGGCTGCCCACCTGACGCCGGGTGGTGAGCACGCTGTCTTCTAAAGAAGAAACTGACGTTCCGCTCTGGCCATCTCGGTCAAGTTGTAGGCAGCAACTTTTTAACCCTGGAGATTGTCCAGTATTCTGGTAAATAAAGAATTGAATTGAATCTTCTATGAGCTTCTCGGTGTTGGCGTTTCTCTGCCGTCTAGACGCGAGCTACCAGCACCAACTGCTACGTGACACACGTGGATGTCGCAGGCTCGACTCCCCATGTCCAGGACACCCAGATAGCCGCTCATCGAGTCCCGACCAGTTTCCGCTTGTCTGCACGCCCGTTCACCGCAGCAGCCGCCGCCTCCTGGGACTGGTCCCAGAGCATGGGCTCCTCCACAAAGAGGCACGCACTCATCGACCTGGTGAGCATACCACCACAGCGCAGGCTAGCGCGTTACCCTTGACGCTTCAGCAACCCCGTGTGCCGGACAGCTTCCATGGCGCCACTTTTGAAGGCATTTAAGATTGGCTTGACCAGTCTTCAAGCGGGTCGCCGATTTCGACCAGTGGAGCCCTGCGCAGAAGCTGCGGAACATTTATTTCGCACTCGAAGACAGAGCCAAGACTTGATTTGAGAACATGGAGGCCGATATCCAGAGATGGGACACCTTTCGCCAGCAGGTCCGGGACACGTTTGCTAACACGGACCGCCGAGATCGTGCACGGCGCCTCCTGGACGCTCGCGCACGAAAGCCTAATGAGAGCGTTACCATGTTCGTCGAGGACGTGACCCGCCTTTGTCGGCGCGCTGACCAGATATGGCGGAAGCCACGAAGCTACGCCACCTGATGCAAGGTGTGAAGGACCAACTCTTCGCTGGTTTGGTCCGAAATAATCCCCCGCAGACTGTAGCTGACATCATAAAAGAAGCGACCGCCATTGAGCGGGCCTTGCAGCAGCGCTGCCACCGAAATGGCTCCTTGTGCGGTGAGCCATGCAACAGTGTGGCCGCTCTGAGCGTGTCCAGAGACAATTCGTTGTTGCGTGTGCTCATACTCGCGCTGGTCCGTGAATAGCTCCAGAAACTGACCCTCCCCTCGCCTGATCCGACAGCTGCGGCTCTGACCGAAGATGTGCGCGACGAGATCCGCCGAGAATTTTCACCGCCTCCTCCAGTCATGCCGGAGCCACGACCCATGAGCTACGCCGCGGCTCTCCGTTCCGAGTTGCCACCCGTGCAACGTCTGCTACACCACCCGCCACCGCCGACCGCTCCGCCGCCGTCCTTGTATACCAGCGGCCCCAGCGAAGGCCTGCATTGCGTCCACCTGCTCGGAAGACGGCTGTTTGGCGCACTTCTGACCAGCAGCCGCTCTGCTACCATTGCGGGGAGGCCGGCCACCTGTATCGCTGTTGCATATACCGCGAAATCGGGCTCCAGGGTTTTTCACGGGACGCTCTCTGCCCCCGTTTCGGTGAGCGAACCCATGAAATAGAGGAATACCTTGCTGCCCGTCACACTTCCTCTACCCGCCGACCACGATCTCCGTCTCTCGCACGCATCACGTCGCCCAGCCGCCAGGTTTTCGCAAATGGGCTGCGGGACCGGTCTCCAAGCCCGCGCCGGGGAAACTGAAAGCGGGGACCTCAGGTGGGAAGGTTGCTGACAGATATTTCGGAGACCCCCGAATGCCGCCGGAGCACGCTGCCGAGATCCCGATGCCGCCGCAGCCTGATTTTGTGGTATCGCATTTCCCTGACCCCGATGCAGTTGTTACGCCGACCTCCGCGTTCACGTGACGGCTTTAGTTGATACAGGCGCGGACTTTTCAATAATAAACAAGCACCTCGCGGATCGCCTCAGCAAGGTGAAAACAGAATGGGATAGACCGCAAATTCGTACTCCTGGCGGTCGCCTCATGACGCCTGTCGGAAGGTGCACTGCTCGAGTCATCATTGCCAACTCTCCTTCTGTCGGCACCTTTTTTGTCCGGCCACACTGCTGAAAGGACCTGATCCTTGGAATGGACTTCTTGCGCGAGCATGGTACCATCATAAGCCTTCCTGGCCATCTGGTAACATTTTCGACCCCTGGAACAGTTTCAGCCGAAACCGAACCACGCAGAGCGGCCCTACACATCAGCGACACAGATGTGGTCATGCCTCCGCTATCCTGTGCCCTCGTTACCGTCATTTGTGACGACCGGTTCAGTGCTGAAGGCGTAGCAGAACAGAACGCAAAAGTGCCAAAAGAGGTATCGTCACGCTACGCAAACGGCCTGGCAGATGTCCTAGCGAATTTCTGGACCAAACGGCAACACATCACCAAGGGTACCGCAGTCGCAAACTTCGAGGGCATCCCCGAAACTCACGACTGCCTTGCCCTCCAGAGCGAAACATACACCTGTCGCACACCCCAGTTGGTCCTTGATGTGAACCCAGGCTTACCACCAACCGAGAAATAAAGACTAGTCGGCCTTCTGCATCAGTGCCAAGACTGTTTCTCGTCCACGTCGGCAGTTAGACGCCTCTCGCTAAGCACCGCGTAATAACTAACAGCAGTATACCCGACCAGTTCGGCAAAAGATATACTGTGTCTCATTGCGGGAGCGTGAAGGCATAGCTCAGCAAGTTCAAGAAATGCTACAGGATGGTGTTATCCAGCCATCGAGCAACCCCTGGGCTTCGCCTGTGCTTTTGGTTAAGAAGAAAGATGGCAATCTGCGATTTTGCGTTGACTACCGGAAGCTTACCCAGGTTACAAAAAAAGAAGTCCACCCGTTACCTCGCATTGACGACTCTCTTGACCGGCTGCGGCACGCACGCTACTTTTCTTCGCTGGAATTAAAAAGTGGTAACTGGCAGACCGAAGTTGAGCGGGATCGCGAGAATACAGCGTTCGTGACGCCGGATGGCCTTTGTGAGTTCAAGGTCCTTCTTTTCGGTTTGTGTTCGGCTCCGGCAATAATAATAATAATTGGTTTTTGGGAAAAGGAAATGGCGCAGTATCTGTCTCATATATCGTTGGACACTTGAACTGCGCCGTAAGGGAAAAGATAGAGGGAGTGAAAGAAGAAAGGAAGAAAGAGGTGCCGTAGTGGAGGGCTCCAGAATAATTTCGACCACCTGAGGATCTTTAACGTGCACTGACATCGCACAGCACACGGGCGCCTTAGCGTTTTTCCTCCATAAAAACGCAGCCGCCGCGGTCGAGTTCGAACCCGGGAACTCCGGATCAGTAGTCTAGTGCCCTAACCACCGAGCCACCGCGACGGGTTCGGCTCCGGCAACATTCCAGAGAGTGATGGACGCTGCTTTGTCAGGCCTGAAATGGCAAACGTGCTTGGTATACCTGGACGACGTCGTTGTATTTTCGCCAACGTTCGAAGCGCCTCTTGACCGTGCTTCACGCTATAAGATCTGCCGGCCTGACGTTAAGGCCCGAGAAATGCCACTTTGGTTATGAAGAGCTCCTCTTCCTGGGCCATGTCGTCAGCCATCGTGAAGTCCGGCTGGATCCTGCTAAAACAGCTGCCGTCGCCAACTTTCCCAAACCTTCGTTCAAGAAAACGGTCCGGCGTTTTTCGGGCCTTTGCGCGTATTGCCGGCGGTTCATTTCCAACTTTTCCCGACTTGCTGCACCGTTGACGCCTCTTACAAGAAAGGACGTCCCCTTCGCGTGGACAGAACAGCAGCAGCAGGGCATTTGATGAATTACAGCGCCACTTACAAACAACGCCTGTCCTTGGTCATTTCCATTCTCGTGCCGAGACTCTGGTCCACAAGGATGCCAGCAACGTGGGCCT